>NC_056743.1:1219362405-1219551049 GCF_019279795.1 Protopterus annectens
TAAACTACACAAACACTCCACTAGGGAAGGGAAGGCCTAAGGCCCAAAGGAAGAACCAAAGGTTCTTTTAGTAAAGAAACGGGAAAAATTAGGGTCGGGGATAAAGTTTTATGATCTACACTAATCTAGGAAGAATTTAACTTAAAAAGGGGGAAAAAGAGTAACTTTTAGAAGAAAAAGCTAACACTCACCAGGAACCGGTAGAAGCAACCAACCTCGAAGCTGTAGCGGCAAACGAGATCTGAGGTAACTATCGCCTAGCATTGTGGGATATAAGGGGAGCCTCGAGCCGGTGGAACCAACTCTCGAGCTTTTAGAGTGGCCGAGTCGGAGCCGAGGTCGGCTCCGAACCCATCCAGCAAGAATGAAGGCGAGATAGACAACTTAACATGTCATATTTTGTGAGGGTACTAGTTTTGATTTCTTTTCGTTTACTGTGTACCCCAGGCAACTTAGAAGATGTTTTACAAAAGCCAGATGTTGTAAGAGGATGTCCTTGCTTTCTGCTTGGATGAGGCAGTCGTCCAGGTATGGGTATATTTGAATTCCTCTTTGTCTGCAGTATGCAATTACTGGTGCCAGGCATTTTGTGAAGACCCTGGACGCAGTAGATAAGCCAAAGGGCAGTGCAGAGAATTGGTAATGGGTTGAACTTGCAATGAAACGGAGGTATCTTCTGCAACTTTGTCTGATAGGGACATGCAGGTATGCCTCCTTGAGGTCCAACGTTACTAGCCATGCTTTCTTGCCCAACATGGGAAGAAGCTGCTGTAGTGTTAGCATCTTGAATTTGGGTACTTGTAAGAAAGTGTTTAGAATCGAAAGGTCCAGAATTGGTCTCCAGGCATTGTCCTTTCTAGGAACTAGAAAGAGTCTTGAGTAAAATCCTTGGCCTTGCTCTAGAGTAGGTACCAGTTGAATGGCTCTAATGTCCATGAGAGCTGTAATTTGTTTTTGTGCCTCTGCCCATTGATTTTGTGGCAGGTTTGGCATTCCTCTTTTCATTGGCAAGGTGTGAAAATGGAATCTGTATCCTCATGAAATTATGTCTAGGACCCATTTGTCCTTTGTGACAATGTGCCAGTTGTCTGAAAAAAGTGCGAGTTTTCCACCCAAGGGGGCTGCCAAGAGAGTGTTGCTTGGCCAGATGAGGTGCAAGTCATTGAGTTTGCCTTCTGGTAGTTTGGGACCTGTCTTCTCCTCCCTTCTGTGTTGCAGTGCCCCATTGTCAAGGTTTGTACTGGGCTTGTGGTTGTCCTCTGCCTCTTGGACGTCTGTATTTACCCCTCTGTGGTCTGTCAGTAGCTGGAAAGGACCAATTTTTTGTTGGCCAATTTCTGCTGAAGCGAGGGGGCTGTACCTGTAGAAAATCTTTGACTGTCTGCATAGATTTTGCCTTATCCTCCATTTTCTTTAAGACTACTTCTGCTTTAACTCCAAAAAGAACATCCTGCTGTAAGGGAGCATCTAGAAGCTTTGCTTTAACATGATCAGGTAGAGTTTGTTCCTTTAACCAAGCATGCCTACGTATAACAGACCCAGTGACAGCTGCTCTGCAGGAAGCCTCCAAAGAATCAAACCCACATTGTAAAGTATGTTTGCCCACCTGTTCAGTTGCATGCAACAGATCCTGCATTTCTTTCAATTCAGACTGTTGAGGGAGTGTGCTCATTTTTTGTTTTAACTGAGACATTAGAAATTGCTGATATTTTAGCATGTGAAATTGGCAATTTAGTGCCCTCATAGCTAGAGTGGCTGAGGTGTAAACCTTTTTCCTCCTCCTGTTTAGTGCTCTGGAATCCCTTTCAGAGGGTACAGGATTTTTTGCCATAGAAGCCTTAGCCCCTTTGGGACCCTGGGAGATAGTCTCTGGATCAGCAACAGGGCTTTTATAAAGGAATTTGTGGGAATCAGGCACTCTACAGTATCTGTCAGGTTTGGCTGGAGCAGGAGGCAGAGAATCTGGGTTCAAACTGGATTCTAAGTAAACATCATCCACAATGTCTAAAACTGGGGGGATGGCAAGTGGTCTGTGCTGGGGGAGTAAAAGAAACTCTCTGAGTCTTTTCTTTGAGTCAGAGTAGTCCTGACCTTCCCAGTGAAAATGTTCCCTCATAGTGTGTAAAGTTTCCCCAAAGGAGTAGTCTTCAGGAGGAGAAGCTGAGGGAATAGAATCCTTAGCATCAGAATCTTCATAAGGGGAGAAGGAGTAATCTTGGTTCTCAGAGGAGCCTGAGGAAATAGACACTTGTTCAGAGGAAGCATAATCTTCCTCTTGTCTAGGCCTTTTGTCGGGTGGGGGTTGGGAATCCCTCATTAAAGAGATCAAATCTTCAGCCATTTTGAGCATCTGTTTCTTAGGCATGGGGCCTTGAACTGGAGACTGAAGTGCAGTCTTTTTAGGTTTAATAGGAGTCTTGGGATATGTTTTTATGGTGAGCGTCGTCGGTCTGAAGACTCCTTCAGAAACCGAAGGTGTTTCTGCAGCACCGACATCTTTTTCAGCAGTGTCGTCGGTAGGGGCTAAACAAAATGGCTGCGTCGGCCTAGTACTCTCCGCCAAAAGCTCCGAAGCAGTCTTGGGTTCCAGATCTGCGGTAGTCAGGGGCTGCGTTGGAGCCTCACTGACGACCGGTGAACCGGAGACCGGACCAGCCGAGGCCTCGGAGTCTGGCTTGGGTCTAGGCTGCCTGTCCTTATCCTTGCATTTTTTGTGCACGCTGGTAGTCGGTTGCTCCGATGGCATAGTGTAGTTAAATTTTCTACCGAAGTAGTGCCGTGCAAAATCAAAGCGTCTTTTTATAGTACGCTTATTAAACATAGCACAAAAATGACAACCAGTGACGTCGTGGTCTGGGCCTAGGCAAGGTATGCAGTAAGAATGAAAATCCTTATGAGGTATTTGCTTCCCACAAGAAATACAATTGTTAACTTTTTCTGACATCGGTCTGAGGCAAGAAAAGTTTCCCCAATGGGGTATTTAGCTTTACTGAAGACTTCGGATCTGAAATTCGACTTCGAAAATCTCAGGAGTCGGCCGACCAGCACTTGCGAACTGCTTCTGCTTTGGCCACCGCGCGGCAAAAAAGACTGAAGAAAATAGCGTCGGATGCATTATATATACCCCTGGCGCACTGACGTCAGGGAAGAAGCGACAGCAACCGACGCCGGACCAAGACTTTGGAATTCCGGCCAACTGTGGGACCGTCTGACGACAGGATAACCCAAGTGTGATGACTGCAGCAGGGTAACACGATGAACATCAGGAGATCAGTGCGATATCCGCCTGTGCTGAGATGCTCGACGCCAGCGGAGCCACAACTCCCAACCCCATCTGCGATGACGGGGGGGGGGGGGTCGGTGCAGAGCTGCTCAATGCTGAGGCTCCTAGGGGCAAGAAACGCACTGAAGCGACGCCAAACCCTTGGAACTGACTCCAAGTGAGCTACTACTATGAGAGCCCTCCAGTACCGAAGGGAAAGGGGCTGAGGAACTCAAGGCCATGGTTGGCATCAAAGAAACCAACACTGACGCCGGGAATTCTGACATCTGAAGGACCCGAAGTCCAGGGGCTCGGGAAAGAAGGACCACCTGTACCGGTGGGGAGGGGGTGGGAGGGACACCCAGCTGGATCTGAGCGCACAGGAACTGTCTCATTAAGTGGTCCACTTCTCTCTCTAATAAACTATGGGATGACCTGGTGGAGGAAGCCACAGATGCAGGCCTAGAGTGGTGCCTGGGCGAGGCTGACTCTGGGGGCTTGGGAGAGAACCTAGGCTGAGGGGAAGATAACCTAGGCCTAATCTTAGGAGAAGGTTCACCAGCAGAAGAAGATTCCACAAGTCTCCGCTTCTCCAGGGCCCTGTCATTGCCTTTAAATTTCTCTCTCTCTCTCTCTCTCTCTCTCTCATCTCTCTGCTTTCCTGTCCACATCCCTGCTTTTACTCTTGGGCAACTTAATAGGAGGTTGAGTCCCTGAACCCGCACCAGAAGAACTGGGTAACAAGCCCTTTAGAATCAACTTGTTGCATCTGCCCACAAGGGTACAGAAAGAAAACCCCACACAAATAGAGCATCCAGTGCCTAGGTGAGGGACACCTAAACACATTACACAAAGCGTGTGACCATCCGAGGGTGGGAATTTATGCCTACACCCAGTACATTTTTTAAATCCTGCACCCTTCTCTGACTTGTCTGATTTATCAGCCATGAAAGAAAAACAGGAAAAGGGAACCTGACCAGAAAGGACTTAAAGATATAAATTTTGCTCTCTATGAAGAACGTAAAGGGTATGGAAAAGTTCAGAAACTAAAAGGAAATATTTTTAACAGTACCAGAGTACAGAGATTCTCAACAACTAGCCAAAAACTCACAACAAAGATGGAGCTCAGATGACGTGCTTGTAGCTGGAATGGTGGCAAATGAGATCTGAGGTAGTGAAGGAGAAAGGGGCATTATGGGTAGGAGAGGAACTCCGTTTCGGCACCATAGCTTGGATATAGCCAGCTCGGCACCGATGTCGGTGCCAAGTCCCACAGTCTGAAGATCAAATGAAGAGAACAATGTCAGATTGATTGATACTTATCAAGATGGCAATTCTCCCTAAAATATTGTTTGTCTTACAAACTTTGGTAGTATCTCCACCAAAAAATGACAAACAACATAAATAATATTCTACTTAAAATTTTTTGGCATCCTAGTAAATCAAGAGTTTCCTTTGATTGGTACAGAAAAGGGTGGGATAATGGTGAAATAGGATTCCCTGATATTCAATTGTATGCTACTTTAACAACTGTAAAAGTTATAGCGTGGAAAAAAAAATCGTCTTATGATTCTAAATGGAAACAAGTACATCACAAAATATTACTAGTAAATAATAAATATATCACAACCAAAAGTTCACAACCTCTTTCCAAAAGTTCACATATTCTAACCATTGTATTAAAGACTTAATATTTTCTATGCTTCCAAATGCATACACAAATGACTGCTTAGAAACTCATAACGTCAGCAAAATGCTAGTACTGAAACAACAAAGTACTTAATTTATTAGTATCAGTTCTTAAATGGTACTGATGTATCCAGCCATCCTTAACCCCTTTTCCCATTTTGCATATGGGGTCGGAGTGTCACTGCAACAGCGACAATCATCTCGAACCAAGGTTTACACTGTCTCGTGACCAGCCCTGCAGCGGTATTTCATTCATACTACTCACTCGCATGCACACTTGCGCCTACGGCCAATTTAGAGAGTGTCCAATCTACCTACTGCATGTCTTTGGGATGTGGGATAAAACCGGAGTACCCAGAAGAAACCCATGTGACCGCAGGGAGGACATGGAAACGCCGCACAGAAGGCACCCCAGCCGAGAATCGAACTGGAGAACCTCTTGCTGTTAGATGACAATGCTAACCGCTGCACCACCATGGCCACCCTTAGCATTTGTAAAATATAATTTGTTAATTTTACAAATATTTAGAGACTTTGTGAGCACATAGATAAAGAAGATATTTAACCTACATAAAAAATTGTTCCCCAAATTACTGGAATTCGTATTGGAATTCTTAATAATTATCAATTATAATGCAATGTAAAATAAATCATATGTCACAAATTTATAAAATTAAATTACATTTCACATATTTAGACAATTCCTATTGGAACTATTCCTCAAAAATGAATAATGAAAACGTCTCTGAAGAATACAAGAAAATAATATTAAAATCTACAGATAAAACCACATCTTCATTATACTGGAAAGTTTTCACTTGGAAATTCCTACACAGACCTTTTGTCACTTATAACAAAATTACAATTATGTCCACATCAAATAGAATTAAATGCTGGAAACGTGATTCTGAAATACTAGCTGATTTGTCGTATACAGTATATGAATGTGAAGTCATCCCCCCTTTTTGGAAAGCAATTAATAACTTCACTGAAGTTCCATGGTCAGACAGATGTAATATTTCTAAATCTTTAATTTTATTTAATGCTCCAATTCCTGAGATAATTCCAAAAACCCAAGTGCCTCTTCTTTGGTCTATTCTTGCTATAGCCAGAAAAGTAATTACTAAAAACTGGAAAAGTAAAGTTACCCCCTCTAGTGTAGAATTTATTAGTATAACAAAAATCATCTGCAGTAGTGAACTGCATACTATACAGATGAGAACTATTACACATTCATATAAATCTTGGCTTAAACTTAAAGACTTACTTGAAAAAATATTAACTACTGTTGATGTGTATAATGTTGATGTATTGATCAGCTGTGGACCTATGAAAACAGTTGTTTGCTTTATAACTTGATCTGTTATTTTAAAAACAAATAAAAACATTAAAAAAGAAGGACATACCGTTAGAGATAAGTTCAGTACAGAATTATTGGTTTCTTACAGGCTTCTTAATACAGCTGAAAGATACCTGACACTTGCCTTTTGTGCAACCCTAAGTTCATAACTGGCTTTGTATTTCCTAATGCTAAGCTCGAGAGACTCCATTTTAAATGCATTTAATAATGATGGGAGTGGATATAAATTTTGATGATCATGAGCTTTTTCTTTTTGTTAAGAGTATATTTAAGGGGGAATTCCACTATATGGCTTTAGTTTTATGCTTGCTATGAAAAAAGAAGTTATGTACTTACCATAACGTTCGATGTCTTAGTCCATCTCGCCCTTCATTCTTACACTTGGGACCGGAGCCGAACCTCGGCTCCGATTCGGCCATTCTCTAGCTCAAAAACTTCTGGTTGGCTCGTGGCTAGGAGGTATCCCATCACGCACCATTACAATAACCCAGATCTTGTTTGCTGCAAGGAGAAACATACAGAAACAAAGAACAAACCATGTCGAAAGGACCAAAACATACAGAAACGTTAGTAGACACTCTACCCCCAGGTCCTCAAGGAAGGGGGCAGGAGGGTGGGTTTGTAAGAATGAAGGGCGAGATGGACTACAAACATTGAATGTTATGGTAAGTAGATAACTTCTTTATGTTCTTTAGTCCTATCTTGCCTTCATTCTTACACTTGGGACAGCATTCCCAGCACTTTCATCTTGGGTGGCTCACTGGAAAATGCTCCTGAGTACTGTGGAACCAAAGGAAGACCTGTTCCTGGAAGCCATATCCAATTTGTAGGGAGTAATGAATGTATGAGGTGAAGCCTATGTTGCTGCAGCACAAATGTTGTCTACTGGAATTTTAGCCTGAAAGGCTACCGAGGTAGACACAGACCTGGTAGAATGAGCTTTCACCTTGAAGGGAAGATCTTTGCCATTGGATGAATAGACAAAGGAAATGCAGCTGGAAATCCAGTGAGATAATGTGACTTTAGAAACTGGAAGGCCCTTCCTTGTCTCTGAAAAGGAAACAAACAATTGATCTGACCTTGTGAAATCTTTAGTTCTGTCCAGATAAAAACGCAATTGTCTATGCACATCCAGTTGGTGAAATTTGTACTCTGCCTTGTTAGAAAAATTAGGGAAGAAAACGGGTAATTCAATGGACTGATTAATATTGGCCTGAGAAGAAACTTTAGGAATAAATGAAGGGTTTGTCCGTAAGGAGACCCTATCTTTGTGAAACACCAAATAAGGGGGCTTAATGGAAAGAGCTTGCAGTTCAGAGACCCTTCTTGCAGAAGTGATGGCCACTAAAAACTTAAGGTCACATGTTGCTGAAGGTTCAAAAGGGCTTGACGTAAGTCTATGGAGAACAAAGTTCAAATCCCATGGTGCCACCGGATCCATGACTGGGGGTCTCAACAAGGTGGTCCCTTAAAGGAAAGCTCTACACAGTCTATGAGCCATAAGGTTAGGTTCATTAGCCAAATGAAAGGTGGAGATAGCTGCCAGTTCAACTTTAATAGTGGCAGCTGCTGAACCTTGGTGGAACAACTGAGAAAGGAAATCTAAAATGGCAGAAATGGGAGCTGTGTAAGGATCGAGATTTCTCTCAGGGGCCCAAAAGGAGAATCTTTTCCATTTACTGGTATAAATCTTTCTGGTAGAAGGTTTGTGAGAGGATGCCAGAATGTCTACAACCTCAGGAGAAAAGTCATGAAGCCTGACTAGGAATGGAACTGGAGCAGCCAAGCTGTCAAATTGAGGGTGTGGAGAGGTGGACGAAACACCCCTGACATGTGCGTCAGCAAATCTGACACTGGGTCCAGAGTCCACGGTTCGTCTATTTGATGAGGTCTGAGAAAGGGGAACCAAATCTGTAGAGGCCAGTAAGGAGCAATTAGGATCATTTTGCTTCCAAAGGATATTGCTTTCTGAATTACCTTCGATATAAGGGGGAATCGAGGGGAAGCATAGAGAAGTCCCAAGGGCAAGTCGTGAACGAGTGCATCTCTGGGTGTTTCCCGAATCAGGGTGAAGTAGCTGCTGCATTTGGTATTGAGAGGGGCGGCAAACAGATCGCAGCAAGGCTGAACCCATTTGTGAAAAATTTGTTCCACAATGTATGTGTTCAGAGACCACTCGTGGGGCATCAGAATAGCCCTGCTGAGCCTGTCGGCTATCACGTTGGATCTCCCTGGGATGTGTGTTGCAACCAAAAGCGTTGGGAAGACACTGCCCACTCCCACACTCGAAGGGCTTCTCTGTAGAGGGGATAAGATTTGGTCCCTCCTTGTTTATGTACCACACCACCGACATATTGTCCGAGCGGCTCGCAATCGTCCCTAGAGGGAGAAAGCTGTGAAGTGCTTATGACGCCAGAAGCACTGCTCTCATCTCCAAGGCGTTGATATGCAAATGAGCTTCGTGTTCCTGCCACGTGCCTTGGACTGTTCTCCCTAGATAATGCCCCCCCTACCCTATCTGGGAGGCATCCGTGGTCACAGTGGCAATGGGGGGGGGCAAACAGTCTGCCTGTGTTTAGATTGCTGGTTTGGGTCCACCAGCGAAGGTCCTGTTTGCACAAATCTGTTATAGGATGGGGTGAGAAAGAGGTAGATACTGCTGTGACCACTGGGCAAAAAGTAACCACTGCAGGACCCTCATGTGCAGTCTGGCTAATGGAACTAATTACTGCAGAAGCTATTGTCCCTAACAACTTGAGCACCATCTTTGCTTTGGCTTTCCTTAGAGGAAGTAAGCTCAAAACTTGTTCCCTGAGATTCTGAATTCTTTCTATGGGAAGGTAAGCCCTCATAGAGACGGTGTTTACTTCGGCGCCAATAAAATTCACATGCTGAGAGGGCGATAATGCAGATTTTTGCCAATTTACTGTAATCCCTAACTGCAGGCAAGTTGAAATGGTAGTGTCCCTGGCCTGTAACAGTAGATTCCTGGTGGTGGCAGTCAGGAGCCACTGCCCTACTCGCTCCATCAGCTGCGTAAGATATCAGCCTCATGGAGGAATTTACAATAGAATTTAAGGTAGACATCTGTGCGTTAACCTTCTGAGATACCGCATCAAATACGTTACCCTGCAGAGTCTCTCCCAACTCTTTTAGGAGATCTCTCTCAAGCCTTGTGAAATGGGACAAGTAGTTCAGCGATCTGAATGTAAAAGCCACTGAAGAAAAGACTCGCTTCCCGTACCTATCCATCGCTCGAGACTCCTTGTACGGTGGATGGACAGTGGAGGAAGTTTTGGCAAGTTCCTTTTTGGTGGCTGCTGCCACCACCATGGCATCTACTGGAACGCCCTTAGAAAGAAAGTCTTTATCCTGGGGTGCTGACAAAAATTTATTTGATCTTCTAGGAACCGGTTCCACAGAATCAGGAGATTCCCACACCTTTCGACTCACTAGATCCAGTAGCTCGTCAAAAGGTGGAGAAACCCAAGATGCGGAGGGTTGAGACCCGAAAGCCTTCAGGTACACTGACTCCTCATCAGAAGGGGATGTGGTGGGCCAGCCGTGTCTCTGTTTCAGGATCTCAAGGATATCTGCAAATGAGATCATCAGAGGACGACTTGGGGGACCCTTCTGACTCCTCGAGGTCAGTGTCTGATGCAATGGACTCATCAGGGGAGTCAACAGGTTCCCCCTTAAAAGTTTTATTCCTAGGTGGCTCCTCAGCAAGGTATTCTGGGGAGACTTCAAAAACGAACACCTCCAATCCTCTAATACTCCAAAATCACTTAACATACGAAACAGGAACACAAACACTGGAATGTTTGATGAAATTATTTTAATTCTGGTACCTCGGCCTTCGCCTTCTCCTGGAATACATTTTACAAAATCAAACACCACCCCTTTTATAATACATCTAATTGCATAATTGGTGCACCTTCCTTTATTAAATAATTTAATTAACCCAACCATGTAATTTCATCTAAGAAATACTGACTTCATTCACTTTCATGATTTCTGACTTCATTAAATATACTATATATCAACATTTTTATATAAACATTTTTTATATAAACATTTTTTATCCACCTGAATTATTAATAATAAATAATAAATGACCACATTTCTAGATATTATTATATTTGTTGTTATGACATCTATTATTGCAAAATTCAGAATACATACATCAAACACTAAATTCTTTCTAAAAAATTGATTTTTTCTAAGAAATATATGGAAAAATTCATTTTTTCTAAGAAATATATGGAAAAATTCAATTTAGATTTCCATGTTCATTCCATTTGGAAACAAAGTTTTATAATTAAGAATAAACCTAGATTCCATTTGTAATAATTTTTCACGAAAAACAATTTCATTTCCAAATGCATTGGGCCTGCCCAACACACAAAATACAAATCCCTCAGGGACCCCCTTATGTTGTTCACAAAAATGTTTTGCAACAGGACTTTCCATTCTTTTATGTTTTATGTCACCTAAATGTTCAAGGATTCTAAGCTTCACCTTTCTAGTTGTTTGGCCAATATACCACCTCTGTCTCTCACAGCCACATCCTATGATGTATACCACCCCCGTGGAATTGCAATCATAATATTCAAGGGCCCTGTACATGACATCATTGATTTTTGTGCCATCCAAACTTCTGACTCTACTACAAATCTTGCAACTTCCACATCTGAAGGTTCCCTTTTTGATATTCTTCCTATGTGTGCTAGTGTTTCTAATATTCAATATTTCCTTTAGATTTGAATATCTGCTATACGAAAAGGTGACTTTAGATGGAAAAAATTTTCCTATTTTGTCATCTCCAGTGATAATAGGCCAAAATCTCTTCACTACCTCCCTTACTGTATTAAAAAATTGTGAATATCTGGTGACAAAAAAACATATTTTCACTAGACCTCTCTTCCCCTGAATTTGCCAGGTGAGTATCCAAATTTCCATTCACTTCTCTCCAAAACTTCCTCTTTGTTCCAGATGACCTCCCAAAACCTAACTTACATTCCACCCTACTTCTGGCTAATCTGATGTTCTCCTGAGAATATCCCCTTCCTTTGAGTCTTTCTTCAACCTTGTTGAACTCACTAAAAATCCTTTTCTTATCTGAAGTATTAACTCCAATACGTTTAAATTCACCAAATGGTAACGATTTAAGCAGATGGTCACTATGCATGCTGGACGCATGCAACAAATTCTCAGCTGCTGTGTTCTTTTGAAATGGTTTATATTGTATTTTATTGTCTAAACTCAAATAAATCTCCACATCCAAATACTGGATGCTTTTTCCCCCAATAGTGTAGGTGAAATCTAGCCCCCAAGGATTTTCTTTAATCCCTGAAACAAATTTCTCAAAATCTTCTGGATTGCCCCTACACAAGAACAACAAATCATCAATAAATCTTACATATTTTACTACCTTGTTCTTATAAAATTCTGAGGGATAAATGAAACAATTCTCAAAATGGGCCATGAACAAAATTGCATATGAGGGCGCAAATGCTGCCCCCATAGCTGTGCCCTCCTTTTGTAAAAAATGTCTCCCTTCGAATTCAAAACAATTATGAGTTAGACAAAAATCCAACAAACTGAGAATGAAGTAAGTCCTGGGTCCATCCCCTAACATTTTTTCCACTGCTTTTAAACCCTGATGTCTATTGATGCTGGTGTACAAAGATTTTACATCCACACTACTCCAATAAAAGTCATGCTCCCATTTAATGTCCCTTATTTTCATACATACTTCATTTGTATTTTTTACATGTGATTGTACCCTCTCCAAATGACATTTTAACAGGGAATCCAAAAATATTCCAACATTTTGCAAATAAGCTCCTTTACCTGAGACAATGGGACGTCCTGGAGGATTCCTAATGTCCTTATGTATTTTGGGAATAATAAAAAATCTGGCACTCTTAGGATTTTTTACATGCAGTTTTTTAACATCAGCGGATGACAGGAAACCCAACCTCTCTCCCCTTTCAAGTAGTTCCAATAGTTGTGAATTATACTCCTTAAACATATTGAAAGACAATTCCATGTAAGTATTTGCATCTAACAACAAATCCAAGGCTATGGAATTGTATTTGTCCCTCGATAGAATCACCCAATTCCCTCCTTTATCAGCCTGAGTGAACATATACTGATTATTGGCCTTCTTTAACTCAGATAGGGCCTTCCACTCATCCCTACTTAAATTGTATTTTTTCTTCCCTCTACAGAATTTTTTATGTTCTTCTTCCAATGTTTTCAGCAGTGTTTTTTCAAATACACTGATAACCATACTTCTCTTGGGTGGCATAAATTCACTTTTATATGGTACTTTAGGTACTGTCAGCCTCCCATATCCAGTGTTGAATGCAAAACTTACTTCATTTTCACACACTTCCTCTTGTGTATAAATGTCCACTAATTCATTTTCATGTAATGTCATATTCATTAAGGAATTGTCTAAATTGTCAAAATATTCAAAATTATCATCATTCTCCTGCACATTAACAACATTGGCAATACTTTCATTATTAGAAAAAAATTCTCTTAAATATAGTTTCCTACAAAACTCCCTAATTTCCAAAGAAATATCAGCCAGTGATGGAAAACATACTGGAACAAATTTTGTGCCTTTATACAACACTTGTTTTGCACATTCAGTGATATTAAAGTCTGAAATGTTCAAAATGTTGTAACTCTCACCTTCACAAATGTCTGTGCAAAAAATTTCATTAAGTCCACAATCGGGCTGCAACTCGCCCACGTTCACATAATCTAGGTTTGAAAAGCTGCTTTCACATCCGACTGCTTTTTCCAAGTTGTCATCTTCTTCTCCCCTTGGTTTGAAAGCGGCGCCCTTTTCCCTTCTGCTGTGCCGAACTTTGTCCCGAATTGCCAACTGCTCCATTTGCTTCAGCTGGTACCTCCTGTTCTACATTCAAGCTTTCGAAAGAAACGCTTTTCCTGCTGCTAGATTCATCTGCTGAAGACGCTGAAGTATCTCCGATGCCAGATCTCGACCCACTTCTGACGTCACGAAAGGCGCCGCGCTTCCTCTTAAAGCTGTATTGCCAAGAAAACAGCTTGCCTGTATCGTGGTCTCTAACATCACGGAGGTATTTCCTTTTTTTACGTGAAATTACCTCTGCTTCAATTTTAGAGACTCTATTTTTGATATCAACAAGATTTTTATTAAATACAGCCACGGTGCTTTCCTCAATAAGTCTTTCCTGCAGATGCAGAATAGAGGACAAACTTTTTCCAAAGTTCTTTCATTTCTTTTCACCAGCACACTCAACCAACCGAGTGTGCATTTAAGAGATATGTCTTTCCATTCTGAGGACAAATCGGCCTCATCCTCAGAAAATTCAAAAGCAGGCAACCGCTCAACTCTCAAACCCCTGGGCGTTATGTTTGAGCTAATATACTTTTCTAATAGCTTTAAGTCATAGAACGTTGTTACTTCTTTTACCATGGCCCTCTCAAGTTCCACATACTTCTCAGAAAAATCAATAGCAATACTTTCCCATGGATCATTTATTGCCATCTTTTCTTCCCTTTCTTTCCACATGGAAGCCAAATTAACCGGTTGAGTTGACTGTACACCCAGCGAGGTGACAGTGATTGTATTCACGGACATAGCAACTTCAAAAACGAACACCTCCAATCCTCTAATACTCCAAAATCACTTAACATACGAAACAGGAACACAAACACTGGAATGTTTGATGAAATTCTTTTAATTCTGGTACCTCGGCCTTCGCCTTCTCCTGGAATACATTTTACAAAATCAAACACCACCCCTTTTATAATACATCTAATTGCATAATTGGTGCACCTTCCTTTATTAAATAATTTAATTAACCCAACCATGTAATTTCATCTAAGAAATACTGACTTCATTCACTTTCATGATTTCTGAAAATTCATTTTTTCTAAGAAATATATGGAAAAATTTTTTCCATCTAAAGTCACCTTTTCGTATAGCAGATATTCAAATCTAAAGGAAATATTGAATATTAGAAACACTAGCACACATAGGAAGAATATCAAAAAGGGAACCTTCAGATGTGGAAGTTGCAAGATTTGTAGTAGGGTCAGAAGTTTGGATGGCACAAAAATCAATGATGTCATGTACAGGGCCCTTGAATATTATGATTGCAATTCCATGGGGGTGGTATACATCATAGGATGTGGCTGTGAGAGACAGAGGTGGTATATAGGCCAAACAACTAGAAAGGTGAAGCTTAGAATCCTTGAACATTTAGGTGACATAAAACATAAAAGAATGGAAAGTCCTGTTGCAAAACATTTTTGTGAACAACATAAGGGGGTCCCTGAGGGATTTGTATTTTGTGTGTTGGGCAGGCCCAATGCATTTGGAAATGAAATTGTTTTTCGTGAAAAATGTATTACAAATGGAATCTAGGTTTATTCTTAATTATAAAACTTTGTTTCCAAATGGAATGAACATGGAAATCTAAATTGAATTTTTCCATACATTTCTTAGAAAAAATGAATTTTTCCATATATTTCTTAGAAAAAATAAATTTTTAGAAAGAATTTAGTGTTTGATGTATGTATTCTGAATTTTGCAATAATAGATGTCATAACAACAAATATAATAATATCTAGAAATGTGATCATTTATTATTTATTATTAATAATTCAGGTGGATAAAAAATGTTTATATAAAAAATGTTTATATAAAAATGTTGATATATAGTATGAAGTCAGAAATCATGAAAGTGAATGAAATCAGTATTTCTTAGATGAAATTACATGGTTGGGTTAATAATTAAATTATTTAATAAAGGAAGGTGCACCAATTATGCAATTAGATGTATTATAAAAGGGGTGGTGTTTGATTTTGTAAAATGTATTCCAGGAGAAGGCGAAGGCCGAGGTACCAGAATTAAAAGAATTTCATCAAACATTCCAGTGTTTGTGTTCCTGTTTCGTATGTTAAGGTATTCTGGGGAGACCTCAGAAGACTGGGGACCACTCCTGGAGGTTTTCTGAGGCTGTGAGTCTCTGTTGTGGTGGGAGAGAGAGGGAGCGGAGACTGAAGTTGGCGCTTTAGGGGGAAGAGTGTTGGTACCTCTGGTTGAAACTGAAGACCTGGACAGCATGCTCCTCATCACCTCAAAGGCCGATCCTCCCGGCTCAGAGGATGCTCCACCCCTGCTCCGAAGATGCAGAGGTAGTCCTCAGCGCCAAGGAGATGGGCTCCGAGGCAGATGTGGGGTCCAAGCTCACCCACGCCAAAGCACCGAGAGGTAGTCTCGGAACAGAAGAAGTTCGATTCAAAGTGTCCCCCTCAAGCCCAACTGGAGAACTGAGGACCCTAGACCCCACAAATGGCACCGAAAGGGTCTGAGCAGATATCGGAACAGACAGACCAACTGAGGTAGCTGGAACCGACCTTTCCACAACCCGAGGCACCGACGACTCTGGCTCCAACGGTCCAGAGTGGCTCGGAGGAGGAACATCGAACATCGACAGGGTGTAAGGGCACATTAGGCTCCGGAGCCAACTGGGATGGAGCCGAAAGTAAATTTGCCAGCGCCGAAGTCTGAAGCAGTCTGCGTACCACTCTCTCGACGTCCTCATCAGAAAGCCTCCTAGAGGACCTGGAAGATAGAGTGGGGGACCTAGATTGCTGGAAGATAGGCGACCTAAGAGTCGGTGAAACCGGTCGGAGTTCAGCTGACAGGCACCGAGATACAGGCTCAGTTATGGCTCCCAAGCAGCTGGAGCCAAAACTGATGGATTCACCATGGAAACCTCTCTTGGCACCGAGACCAGTGGAGCCGACGAGTATATAGTCATTTTGGTAATTTGGTCTGGCGGCTCCGATGACACAGAATGGGTGGGAGACTGCCTTTTTGTAGCTTTTGCTTTGTCTTTCTTGGAAGAGGAATGAGATTTAGAGCTGGACGATGAAGATGCCAATTCCTCCTCAAAGGAATGCTTCAACAGTCCTTTCAAAATAAGTTTGTTCTTCCTCTCCTGAAGAACACAGGGACTAAATGCATTGTAGTACAGGCAAGACTCTTGGAGGTAAACAGCCCCCAAACAATGCACATACAAATTGTGCCCATCCATTAAGGACATTTTCTGGGCACATTTTGTACACTTTTTGAAGCCTGAAGGCTTGTGATCTTTAGTATCTTTGAACATAATGCAAGAACCACTAAGAGCAAAGCACAACAACTATCTCTAAACAGATAAACAAGTAACAGCACAGACAAACAGGCAACAGAGGACTAGGTCTTCTAACTTAAATGGGCCTACCTCTCAGAAGAGAAGAGGGGATAAACCGAGGACTAGGTCCTCTAACTTACACGGGCCTAGCCCAAGGAGAAAGGAAAACAAGTAACAAAAACAAGCAGCACAAGAGAAGCGATGCAGGGATACAATAGGCCAACGGCCAATCAAAGTACCAACAGTACACACATTAAACAATGCAGCAAATAGTCTAAAACAGACACGGAATGCGAAAACATAATAAACTTTCCAAAAAAGATTATTTTAACCAACAATAACTAATCAAAAAGTAGTGAAACGTTTCACTTAGCCACAGCCAAGAAGAATCACGTCTGAGCTGAAAGAGGCAAACGAGATCTGGGTTACGTTAGTGGTGCATGATAGGATACCTCCTAGCCACGAGCCAACCAGAAGTTTTTGAGCTAGGGAATAGCTGAGTTGGAGCCGAGGTTCGGTTCTGGTCCCAGGTGTAAGAATGAAGGCGAGATAGGACTACAGAACATCTTATGTTTCTGCTTTGGGCTCCAGGACAAGAAAGACTGATGTAATGGTGTTGGCTGCCTTGCTTTATACCACTGATGACCTGGCGTCAGTCCCTGGTGACCTGCAGCCAATGCAAGAGGGACAATCTTTACTCTGGTATTTGGGTGGCCGAGGGCTACCCAGCAGGGATAACCCACAAGTGATGAAAGCAACAGTGAAACACAAAGAACATTTTATGTTGGATGCATATAGATGCTGCAATATGGCTATGTAAGAGGGAATAAAATTCATAGAAGTAGGTAGAAAAGTCAGGTACAGGGGCGGCTGAGGAGCTACACAATTTCTAATTTTCAGTAAGCTCAGTTAAGTATTAATCAATTGTTTTTTGAGGAATCCCTGAAAGTCGAGGTACTATTATTGGCCATGAAGCAGGTTTTGAGGGAGAAGGTCACAGCAAAATGATCAGCTATGACTAAGGAGGGAGATAATAAACTGGGTGATGCAATTGTGGGATACATTAGTGAAGACAAGTTCTAGAAAAATTAGATCTTTATTAGACAGGGAGACAGTTTGGTCAAATGTATTCATGAAGTCCATAATCTCCGAGCAGATCTGTTGATAGCATATATTTGCTAGTTTATATGTGAATAGCTGAATTTGTCCGTGAGAAAGGTATTTGGATTCAAAGTCAACTTTTCTAACTGGCCAAGGTATTCTGGGGACACTGAAGGAGCCATTAAAGTGGTTCTGCAACTGGCCATGATGTGATAATTAAGCAATAATCCATGGCTGGGTGTAGGTAGTGCTGGATTTACCCACGGTTGGCTTTGCTTGATCACTCAGGCGAAGCTTGCACAGTACACCAGTACTGTTGAAAAGAAGCAACAGAGAAAAGAGAATCAATGTGTTTTTTTTCTGCCACTCTTCATGCAAGAGACCTGACAAAGCCTAACACAATGTGTGTGTGTGTGTGTGTGGGGGGGGTGGGGGCACACTATATTGCTCTTATAAACTTAGCTACTAAAACGAAAGATTTTCTGTTAGCTGCATCTTCTGAAGGATACAAAGCCTAAACCTCATTATTTGGTGTACTATTTAATAACTTCCAACCCCAGTGGCTTGCCAGAAAACTACTTTTCTTTCTTTTTAATCTGGAAATTCTGAAGATCTGGACAGCTGAGAAGTACAAGAGTCTGCAGAGATATAGAGAGCGCGCAGAAATACAAGGAAAATCAGGTATGTTTCTCTTTCTTTACTTTTGCAGAAAGTACCTGATTTTTCTTGTAATTTGCTCAGCCCTCCATACCATATGCCAACAGAAAAGTCTGGCCACTCAATGACACTTTACAGTCTGGATTTTTTTCTATTGGTATATACTTGATTTACAGTGGGCACACTGGCTGGGGTCGCCATCAACATACACATTTTTAAATGGCAATGAGCCATTATTGTATAAATAATTTTATTGAGTGTTACTGGGACTTGAATCAGTTTCTGATTTATATTTTGTGGAAGTTCGAAAGAAAAAAATGGGCTTATGAATAAATAAAGATACACCCTTATAATTGCATTTTTAATCTGAAGGCATTATTCTTTGAACAGAAAGACTGCAAACACTACAATATTGCCAGGTTTCTGTAATTACAGAAATGCTCATGTCTTCAAGGGTAAGAAAGGAAGGCCTAAAGTTCAAATATTTTGTTATTTAGGTTTTTGACATTCAACAGCACTATCTTAATATTAACTTTACTGGAATCTGCTATGTTTGGATGTTCATCACGTGAACTTTACCTAAAACAAACAAGGGAGTGGGGAGGGTGGTTGCAGCAGATCTGGCCAGTAAGCAAAAAACAAGGGTTGAGAAATGCAGGCCATCTTTGGTAAAGGAGGTACAACAAATAATGAGAACATATTACCAGCCAATTACTGAAGTTAATTACATCATTCCTGAATTTTGGCACAGTTCTTTGAGAAAGCAGAATACTGCTCAACTTCAGGAAAGTACAGTTGTATACACTTACCATAAATGTAGATATTAGAGTGTATTCACTGTTGCAGTCATTACATTTGGGTTATCTGCTTGCAGGTAGCCCTCAGTCGGCCTGATTAACAAAGTTTTGGGTCCTGCGTCGGTTGCTATCCTTTCTTCCATGATGTCAGGGATATAAAACATGCAGCCGACACCATTACATCAATTTTTCTTGCCCCAAATGTCAGGTGCCCCCTAATGGGGAGCAACTAAATATAAAAGTACAATGAAATACCTCCAACAAAAAAGCAAATACACCAAAAAGGCTTTTAAGCATAGTAAAGGAAAGTAGAGGTATAGCCAAAAGAAGTTAGGGGGCTGGAGAGAGGGTAACCAGGACTGCAACAGTGAATACACTCGAACATCTACATTTATGGTAAGTGTACACAACTGTAATATGTTCTTCGTGTTTCACTGTTGCAGTCATTACATTTGGGTAGGTTCCCAAAGCTGTGGTTGAGAGGATGAATTTAGATAGCATTAGGACCAGCTATAAGGCCCTGCAAGACTGCAGTGGCAAAGCCAGCTCTTGATTTAGAGAAAATTGGCAAATGGTAATGCTTGGTGAAAGTATTTACAGAACTCCAGGTAGCAGCTTCTAGGATGTCCCTGGTAGGGATGCCTCTGAGAAAGGCTGTAGAGGTAGATTCAGCCCTGGAGTGAGGTCTGATCCCCTGGGGGCTAGGTTTTCCATGGTGCTTATAGCAGAAATGAAAGCAATGGCCTATCCATTTAGAAATAGTTTGCTTTGAAATAGCCTTCCCCTCTGCCCCTGCAGTAAATGCTACCACCAGTTGTTCAGATTTCCTTTGTGGTTTAGTCCTGTCCAAGTAGAATCTGAGTTGTCTGTGTACATCTAAGGAATGCAATATCCGTTCTCCTTTGTTCTGTGGATTGGGAAAGAAGGTTGGCAAATGAATGGACTGATTAAGAACCACACTGGATACCACTTTGGGCATGAAGAATGGATTCGTTCTGAGGGACACCCTGTCCGCATGAAAGATGATGAAAGGCTCCACTGCCATAAGGGCCTATAATTCAGATACCCTTCTTGCTAAAGTGATTGCTAAAAGGAAAGCGGTTTTCCAAGAAAGAAATTTTAGGTCTGCAGTAGCAGCTGGTTCGAAAGGAGGTAGAGTGAGCTTCTCCAAAAAAAAGTTAAGGTCCCAGGCTGGGGTTGGAGCTCTCCTGGGTGGTCTTACATTTTTGGCTCCTCTGAGGAACTGCTTCAGCAGTGGATGAGAGAAGGGGGGGGGTTGTGTTATAATGAGCTGTAATGGCTGAGGCGTGGATTTTAATGGAGGAAAAAGACAGGCCTTTGTGAAGCATCTCAGTTTAGTATTGCAAAATCTGAGGTAAACTGGGCTCTGCTGTGCTCATCCCTTGAGATTGGTTCCAGGCAGAGAATCTTTTCCATTTTCAGCATAGGATTTTCTAGTGCTAGACCTCCTTGTCTCTAAAATGATATCCATCACAGGTTTACTGAGGGATGGTAAAGGAGAGATTATGTAATTAGCCAGGCTGCAAGGTTCAATGTTAGAAGCTGAGGGTGCAGAACCTGGGTCTCCTGTTGAGACAACAGGGAAGGAGTCTGAGGCAGGTGCCATGGGGACAACCATGACACACTGCGCAGGAGGGGGTGCCAGTGTTGGCGCAGCCAGTCTGGAGCAATCAAAATCATCCTTGGTTTGTCCTGTTTGATTTTTAGTAGTACTTTAGAGAGCAGAGGCAGAGGGGGGAAGACATAGACTGATAGGTTTTTCCAGCTGAAGGACAGAGCATCCATTTTCCAGGCTTGTTTGTAGGAAGTCCTTGTGCAAAATTTGTCCAGTTGGTAGTTCTGGGGAGAGGCAAACAGGTCTATATCTGGGCTCCCCCATTTGCTTGTCAACATGTTGAAAATCCTTGGTTCCAGTTTCCACTCGTGTGGGTCCATAAGGTTTCTGGTTAGTCCGTCTGCCAGTGTACTTAACTTTCCTGGCAGGAATTGAGCTTGTAGGTGCACTTGGTAGCTCAAGGCTGTGTTCCACAATGCCAATGCTAGTCTGCAGAGGGGGTAAGAATGTGTGCCCCCCTGCTTGTTTATGTACCACATAACAGTGGTTTTGTCCGTCTTTACCATTAGTTGTCCTGGAAGAATATGGTCCTTGAAGGCTGTCAGAGCATTCCGTACAGCTAACATTTCTTTTTGATTTATATGCAGGTGCATTTGACTTGGGTTCCATTTGCCCTGAATGCACTTCCCTGCCAGGTGAGCCCCCCATGCATAGTCTGATGAGTCTGTTGTTAGGGTTTGGGTGGCAAGGAGTGGTGTGAAAGGTAGTCCCTTGTTTTGGTGGCAGGCCTCTGCCCACCAAAGGAACTCAAGGCATAGGCAAGGTATGATGGGAATCATTGCTTCTAGATCCTGAGAATGTTGACTCCTTAGGCTTTTTAGATACCACTGTAGTTTCCTCATATGCAGTCTTGCATATGGAATTAGAAGAATGCAGGAGGCCATGAACCCCAAGGCTTGCAGTATTTGTCTTGCAGATAGCAGGGTCTTTGTGGCCACTTGTTTGAAGTAGGTAGTCAAAAGCATTCGTTTCTCTGGAGTGAGGAAACCCATCTGGGAAGTTGTATTCAAGCTTGCTCCCAGGAATATAATTTGTTGGCAGGGTACCAGGTGTGATTTCTTTTCGTTTACGGTGTACCCCAAACAAGTTAGAACCCTTTGCACAAAGGCCAGATGATTCAAAAGCATGTCCTGGCTTTCTGCCTGAATTAGACAATCATCCAGCTATGGGTATATTTGAATATTTCTTTGCCTGCACAATGCAATAACTGGAGCTAGGCACTTTGTGAATACCCTGGGCGCAGTAGATCAGCCAAAGGGCAGTGCAGAGAACTGATAGTGCGCATAGCCTGCTTTGAAGCGTAGGTATCTTCTGCAAGATTCCCTGATTGGGATGTGCAGGTATGCTTCTTTTAAATCTAGTGTTGCCAACCAGGCATCTTTGCCTAGCATAGAAAGTAATTGTTGAAGAGTCAGCATCTTGAATTTTGGAATCTCCAAAAAGGTGTTTAGAGTAGACAGGTCCAGGATAGGACGCCATGAATTGTCTTTTCTGGGTACCAGGAAAAGTCTCGAGTAGAATGCTTGTCCCTTTTCCTCTTCTGGTACCAGTTGAATAGCCCCCATGCTTAAGAGAAAAAGCACTTGTTTTTGGGCCTCTGTCCACTGATTTGGGGGTAGGTCCGGCCATCCGCTTGGTGTTGGCAACGTATGGAAGTGAAATCTGTATCCCTGGGACACTATATTTAAAACCAATTTGTCCTGTGTAATGAGTTCCCAATTCTTTGCATGAAGAGCAATCTTTCCCCCCAAAGGGGCAGCCAGCTGATAAGTGCTTGGAAATTTTAAAAGGAAGTCATTGGGACAGTTTACCATAGGGGGGAGTATTATTACTCCCAGATTTGGAAGTGGAGGCCCCCCACTGCTTAGTCCTGTGTGTCCCCTGGGACTGAAACCTGGGGGTTTTGCTGCGTCTGGGTTTGGCTTGAGAAGACCTGGAAGGGGCTGGAAAGGACCAGTTTTTAGAAGGCCAGTGCCTACTAAATCTAGGAGGCTGAACTTGTAAGAAATCTTTAGCAGTTTGCATAGATTTAGCTTTATCTTCCATCTTTTTAAGAACTTCCTCAGCCTTGTTGCCAAACAGATGGTCCTGATTTAAGGGAGCATTCAACAATTTAGCTTTAACATGATCAGGCAAAGATTGCTCCTTAAGTCAAGCATGCCTTCTGAGCACAGACCTAGTAACAGCGGCCCTGCAAGAGGCCTCTAATGAATCAAAACCACATTGCAAAGTATGTTTTCCAACTTGTTCAGCAGAATGAATTAAATCCAATAATTATTTTCCACACAATCGGGAATCATCATTTTCTGTTTAAGCAGTCCAATAACATGTTGCTAATACTTCAACATATGAAGCTGGCAGTTTAAAGCCCTAATGGCCAAGGTTGCAGAAGTGTAAACCTTTTTACCCCATCTATCCAGCACCCTGGAGTCTATCAGAAGGGGTAGGATTTTTAGCAGTAGAAGCCTTAATGCCCTTGGGCCCCTGTGAAATAGTCTCTGGATCCGCAATAGGATTTTTAAAAAGAAACTTGTGTGACTCAGGAACCCTGTAGTATCGGTCAGGTTTTCTGGGAGCAGGAGGCAGGGAATCAGGGACCAAACTAGATTCCAAAAAAGCATCAACAATGTCTAGTACAGGAGGAATAGCTAAAGGCCTATGCTGAGGTAGGAGAAGGAAATCCCTAAGCCTCTTTTTTGAATCAGAAAAATCCTGGCTTTTCCAGAGGAAATGCTCCCTTAGAGTATGTAAGGGTTCCCCAAAAGAAAAATCCTCTGGAGGGGAAGCAGAGGGAATGGAGTCCTCTGCATCAGAATCCTCATAAGTAGATATGGGCAAATCCAGATCATCAGAAGAATCAGAAAAAACAGAATCCTGGTCAGAAGATTCATAAATCACTTCAGTCCTAGGCCTCTTAGAAAGGGGAGGGCTGGCTACCACTGATTAGAGTTATTAGAACTTCAGCCATTCTTATAATTTGTTTTTTAGGCATAGAGGCCTGAGTATGTGGCCTGGACGTTGGTTTTTTAGGCATGGTTCGAGATTTAGGCCTAAGAGAAGAAGGAGGCATAGGTTTAATATGCAAGTCCGTAGGCCTGAATACACCCTTAGAAGCCGGTGCCTGCAAAGCGGCTCCGGACCCATCCAAGGTAGAGGCATCTGCGGGTTCCATAGTTGAAGCATCTCGCGGCATACCGGACTCCGAATGGGTCTCAGTAGAGGCCTGCAAATCAGAGGTAGCAGGTATCAGAGGCTGCGAAAGTGCCTCACTGAGTACCAGCGAACTGGCGACTGGCTTAGGGAGAAGCGTCATCGGCAGTTTTGGACCTCAGTGGCCTGTCTCTGTCTTTATCTTTGCGTTTTTTCGGAATCCCGGTAGTTAAGAGCTAACCGACGACATTTCTGGATAATTAAACAGAGAACCGAAATATTTAGAGGCGAAAATATACTGACGGCATAGAGTGCACTGATTAAATGAAGCACAAAACCGACAGCAAGGTACGTCGTGGTCAGGGCCAAGGCAAGGAATACAGTACGAATTAAAATCTTTATGAGATATTTGCTTTCCACAAGTAATGCAATTATTAACTTTTACTGACATCGGTAAGGAGCAAGAAAAAGTTTCCCCAAAGGGGTACTTAGCTTTAGTCTGAAGACTTTGGTTCTGTAACTCGAAAACGAAAATTTCAGGAGTCGGCCGACCGGCACTTGCGAACTGCTTCTGCTTTGGGCACCGCACGACAAGAAAGACTGATGTAATGGCGTCGGCTGCATGTTTTATACCCCTGATGTCCTGACATCATGGAAGAATGGACAGCAACTGACGCAGGACCCAAGACTTTATTAATCAGGCTGACTGAAGGCTACCTCCAAGCAGATAACCCAAATGTAATGACTGCAACAGTGAAATACAAAGAACATCTGCGCACACACAAAAAGGGAGAATAAAACAGGCAGTACAGGCAGGAGGGATAATGAGAAGTTCCTGGAAGTGAGTTTCAATGGAAGTACTGTGGGAAAAACACTGAAAAGGGAATTGACTTACTGGCTGAGAAACTAGTTTCTATCAAGGTCACTGGCAACCTAAGCTTAATCACAGACTTAAATCACTGCAGAACTGGATGAGAAAGGAGGTGGAGGAAGCTCTCCCCTCTAGAGAGCAGAAAAAGTATAGCGTCTAGTGCATAAAGAATCCATACGTATTCACAGATGGACATGCTAACTTCAAATATCTATGTTTTTGACCACACTCTTGGGTGTCACCGGAAAAAGTCATCTTTCATTGGCTCACTCAAAGAACAAGTAATGGATACTGGCTTTCCTGAGCTAGTAGTACCTGAACTTACTAATCCTCAAGTCCTGCAATGACTATGAGGTTAAGCAACAAAAGTGTAGCACTCCATAAAGCATGCACCCAGTGACTACAGTTACTTCCCTGAATGTTCAAGTTTCCACATAGAGTCACACAGAATCAAAACAAGATGGCTACAATAAAAATGACAATGAGATAGGAAACCTCTGGTTGAGGTTAATGTAAGCTTCAGTCAATCAGGGTCGCTGGTGACACAAAAAGCCAAATTTCAGACAAGCTGCACTTTTACCAAATCCTGACAGCCATGGCATAGTACCATGCCTTGCACTCCTGGCAGAATTGCAACTTTAGGAATAAAACATGGTAAAGAGAGGTTTACAAAAAAAACAGATGTGTAAGGGAGTCTCACGGCAAAATGTCCCAATGACACTGGTGGAAAGTGAAAAGAAATAGTTCAGTATGGAAATGAAGTTATGTACTTACCAAAATGAAGCATCCTCTCCATCCTTAGTCTGTCCAATTTAACATTTGGGAATAGAGCCACACCTTAGATCCAATCCATCTGCCTCATTAATGCACCTAGCCTTTGGCTCCTTCTAACAGCTTCCATAATGCATCGGGTCTCACTCTAATATCAGAATGAGACTGCTGCATATCCCGTAAGGACTGCAAGGGTACACTTCAAAGAGTGGAACTGGAAAGAAGGATGTATAACTGAAAGAGACAAAAGAAGGTTGAAAAGGTTCATCTGAAAGGATATGACAATTCAGAAGGAGATTGGCGGGTAGCATGTCGAATTGGATGGACCAAAGATGAAAAGGATCCAGCATTATGGGAAGTACTTAACGTCTGTATCCTATTTTCATCCTGTCCATGTTTCTCCTGGTGGAATCATAACAGGATAAACCCTAAGGACAGCAGCTCCAAAACAGGCTCTGAATCTGGAGATCAAAAAAAAAACTTGTAATGTTTGGCAATGGTAGACAACACAGACCACGTTGGTGATGCACAACTTTCACCTATAGAAGGAGTTCCTAAAGTATGTTGTAGAAGCTGATAATGGCTTGGAGGAATGACCATTCAGTTTGGACAGTAAAGGCTTATTTATAGAAGAATGTGTAAAGGATATACAATCTGAGAGCCATCTGGACAGAGCTTTTTAGAGACCTTTTGATCTAGTCTGGATGAAGCAAAATCTATATACAATTGGCAGAAATTGTTAAGGCTTGGTTCTATGAAGGTAGAAATACAGTTGTCTGTGGACATCTAGCATAAGTAAAAGGTGTTCTTTGCTTGTATGGTATGAAAAGAATAGCAGTGAATGAATAAGTAGGTTTAGATCATTTATTGAAGCCACTTTCAGAACGAAAGACAGTTAGTTCTTAGTGAGACTCTTATCTTTATGGAGTACAACATATGCCGAGTCTGTGACTCTGAGATCTGTTTTGCTGAAGTAATGGCTATGTAAAACAGGGTCTTCCATAAAAGATATTTTAAGTCTGCACATTAAGTTGGTTCATGGGGGAATTAAAATTTCTAGTACAAAACAGATCTCACAAGGGATGTAAGATCTTTAACAGGAGGACATAAGTGAAAGCTCCATCTTTAAAAAAAGGCTTTGCTCAGTTTGTGGGTTCCTACTGAGGATAACAGGAATGCAGTGTGGAAATTAGAAATGTCGGCCAACTGGATTTTCATAGTGGAATATCTAGAGCCAGTATCAAACAAAGAAGAGTGGAAATGTAGAACAGATGGAATTAGGACAGAAAATGGAGCTACTCCTTGGTTTACGGCCCATACCGAAAAGGGTTTCCACTTGTTCTTGCAAATTTTACATGTGGATTCTTTCTGAGAGGCTAACATTTGAACCACAATCTGAGACAGGGCAGGATCTTTGAACATTGCTGGAAATGGAAAAACCATGTGGTCTAGTTGAGGCTGGTCATACAGATTGCATAGTAGATCCAGTTATGGATCCAGAAGGAATGGCTACTTCACTAAGTAAGGCCTGAGCAAGGGGAAAAACACATTTGTATGGGCCAGAATGGAATAATGAGGATTACTGTTACTTTGCACACCAAGGCATTTTAAAGAAATATGGTTAAAAGGTGAAGCAGGGGGAAGATGTAATGAAGCCTGGGGGTGCAGTGACAGACCACAGCGTCTCTTGGCGACTGTCCCCTCATCACCTCAGAGGTATCATGATAAAATAGCTGACACATTTAGCGTTGGATGGGGAGACAGACACTGCGGCAGGGCTGACCCCAGAAGCTGAATAAGACTTGTGCAGCTGTAGGATTGAGTGACCACTCATCAGGCATTTGTCAAGATCTGCTGAGCCTGTCTGCTATATAAAGACTTTCCCCGGGATGTACACAGCTATAAAAAAATGGAGTGAAGCTATCGCCCACTGTCACACACTGTATGAAAATTACCCCTGGAGGAAGGAAATCTTGTAAGACTTACAATGTTAGGGGCATTCCTCACATCTCCAAGATGTTGATATGAAGATTGGCCTCCATATCTGTCCATGACCCTTGGACCATTCTCCTCCTGTAATGTCCTCCCACCCCAGACAGAAGGTGCCCGTGGTGTTAAATGTCACTACTGGTGGTGGAAGGATAAATGGTCTCCCCATGAAGAATGTTGTCAAGTCCAGGCACCAGTATAGGTGTTGTCTGCAAGTATATTTCACATGAATGACAGCATTTAGGGAATTTGAAAGTTGGGACTACTGTGCACTCAATGATCACTGAAGAACTCTCATGCACAGCAATTCTAATTGTCCCTCATGCCTGCTTGAAGATATTAAACCAGAACCACTTTGATGAATTGGCAACTTCAATGTGGAGGTAGGCATCCTGAAGGTCGACTCACCACATCCAGTTTTTTCCCTCAAGCAGGGTAATATCACCTACAATGCGACCATTCTGAAAACTTAACAGGCATTTCAGTGGATCACACCATAAACTTCATACCTCACGAAAAACCAAGTAAGTCCATATACTTAAAATCAAAAAAATGTTATTGCCAAAATACAAGTTAAGTGCTTTCGTCTCGGTTAATAAATAGAGACTTCTTTAGAACTAAAAAAAAGAGTCTCTGGTTAAAAGTCTTGTATAGTATTACTTAAATAGAATAATTAACTTCTCAAAAACTGGATTACAATCTTGCCAGTTTTTAAAGACATATTCACATAAAATGTTCACTAAACCAAACATCCAATTAACTAAAAGTTACACATATAAATGTTACTTTATTAGTTTTTATATAATTTTTTTAAAATGAGTAGTCATAATTCAAGAGCTCTCTTTTTAAGAACAGGGGTCAGGGAAATATATTCATTAATACATGGTGGTTTGTTGGAATGCAACTTAATAATCCAATAAAGTTTTCTTACCTACAAGGAAAGTTCCCACCACCCACCTCTAGGTTGTGTTGGTACTTGTTCCAGGATAGCAAACTTAAAGCTTGTAAAGTCCTGACACTGATGTGAGTGTTTATATAATGAATTATTAATATTCCCTTTTGAAATTGCATAATGGTGTTCATAAATTCTAGTTTTGAAGTTCCTTTCTGTTTTCCCCGAGTAGTAACCTCCACAGGTCTGGCAAACTGAAATATATACCAGACCTTTGGTGTTACAGTTACCTTTCGCTAGGTTAACTTTAAATCCTACATCCCGCTAGGTTAACTTTAAATCCTACATCCCTTAAATTGATATTGTTAAACTCTTAAGATGTAATAGCATTGTCATGTACCACACTTGGTTGTACCTTTATCAGGAAAGGATTTAGGGCTAACAGGTTGTTTAAATAACAATTTCAAATTTCTGCCCATCTTGGAAACTAATTTTGGTTCACTCCCCAAAATGTTCAGAGTATAGGGATTACCCTTAAATATTGTTCAGTTTCTTGAGATAATTGTCCTTATCGCTGCTCCACCCTCACCAAATGGTAAAATCGTACCATCACTATGCTGGATGTTGGACTTATCCTTTATGATAGTATTTGCCAAATTACTTAATCCTAGTAAGGGCATATACTTAGATCCCCATCCTGTCATAATGTCAGATTTAATAGAAAAGTACAGTTGTGTACACTTACCATAAATGTAGATGTTCAAGTGTATTCACTGTTGCAGTCATTACATTTGGGTAATCTGCTGGCAGGTTGCCCTCAGTTGGCCTGAATAACAAAGTCTTGGGTCCTGCGTCGGTTGCTGTCTCCTCTTCCATGACGTCAGGTCGTCAGGGGTATAAAACATGCAGCCGACGCCATTTTAATCAGTTTTTCTTGCCCCAGATGTCAGATGCATGTAATTTAGAACACAAAAAGTTTACCTCCAACTAAAAGCAAAAACACCAAAAAGACTTTTGAGCATAGTGAAGGAAAGAAGAGGTATAATAAGAGAGAAAAAAGGGGGCTGGCGGGTGGGTAACCTGGACTGCAACAGTGAATGCACTCGAACATCTACATTTATGGTAAGTGTACACAACTGTACTATGTTCTTCGTATTTCACTGTTGGTCATTACATTTGGGTAGAATCCCAAAGCTATGGATAGGAGGATGGAATTATACAGCATTAGGAGCAGCTATAAGGCCCTGCAGGACAGCAGTGGCAAAGCCTGCCCTGGATTTAGAAAAGAGAGGTAAATGGTAACGTTTGGTGAACGTATGAACTGAGCTCCAAGTATCAGCTTCTAGAAGGTCTCTGGTAGGAACTCCTCTGAGAAAAGTTGCAGAAGTAGATGCAGCCCTGGTGGAATGGGATCTAATCCCCTTGGGGACAGGTTTACCATGGTGCATGTAGCAGAAACGAATGCAATGGCTTATCCATTTTGAAATAGTCTGCTTTGAAATAGCCTGCCCCTCTGCCCCTGCAGCAAATGCCACCAGTAGTTGCTCAGACTTTCTTAGAGATTTTGTCCTGTTTAAATAGAATCTTAGTTGTCTGTGTACATCCAATGAATGCAGAATCCACTCCCCCTTGTTCTGCGGATTTGGGAAAAAAGTTGGCAGGTGAATGGTCTGGTTAAGAGCCACACTGGATACAACCTTAGGCATAAAAGAAGGATTGGTCCTGAGGGCCACCCTGTCCGGATAAAAGATAATGAAAGGCTCCACTGCCATGACAGCCTGTAATTCTGAAATCCTTCTAGCTGAAGTGACTGCTAAAAGAAAGGCTGTCTTCCAAGAAAGAAATGTTATGTCTGCAGTAGCAGCTGGTTCAAAAGGAGGTAGGGTGAGTTTTTCCAGCACAAAACTGAAGTCCCATGCAGGAGTCGGTGCTCTCCTGGGAGGTCTCAAATTTTTGGCCCCTCTGAGGTACTGCGTTAGCAGGGGATGAAAAAAGAAAGGAGGCTCTGTGTTGTAATGAGCCGAGATGGCAGAGGCATGGATTTTTATATATTGCAGAATCTGAGGAATATTGGGCATTGCTGTGTTTATTCCTTGTGCTTGGTTCCAGGCACAGAATCTTTTCAGCATAAAATTTTCTAGTACTAGGCCTTCTAGCCTCCAAAATGACATCCATCACAGGTTTACTGAGAGATGTGACTGGTGAAATTAGATGATTAGCCATGCTGCAAGATTCAGAGTTTGGAACAGAGTGTGCAGAATTTGATAGTTCTGCTGAGACAATAGATGAGGTGTCTGAGGCAGGTACCACAGAGGAAGGTGTGACATATTCCGTAGAAGCAGGTACCAGTGCTGGCGAGGCCAGTCTGGAGCAATCAGAATCATTTTTGTTTTTCCCTGTCTGACTTTTAGCAAAACCATGGAGATCAGAGGCAGAGGGGGAAAGGCATAGACTGATAGGTTTTTCCAGCTGAAGGATAGAGCATCCACTTTCCAAGCTTTTTTGTGATGAATTCTTGTGCAGAATTTGTTTAACTGATAGTTTCGGGGACAGGCAAAAAGATCTATGTCTGGGCTCCCCCATTTTCGTGTCAACATGCTGAAGATTTGTGGATCCAGTTTCCATTCGTGTGGGTCCATAAGATTTCTGCTTAGTTCGTCTGCCAGAGTATTTTGCTTTCCTGGCAGGAATTGAGCTTGTAGATGTATTTAGTAAGTCAAGACTGTTCCACAAGGCCATGGCTAGTCTGCAAAGAGGGTAGGAGTGGGTACCCCCCCCTGCTTGTTTATGTACCACATAACTGTGGTGTTGTCCATCTTTATCAGTAGTTGTCCTGGATGAAGGAAGTCCTTGAAAGCTGTCAGAGCATTCTGTACAGCTAGCATTTCTTTCTGGTTGATATGTAGGTGCATCTGATTTGGGCTCCATTCACCCTGAATGCATCTCCCTGCCAGATGGGCCCCTCAAGCATAGTCTGATGCGTCTGTAGTCGGGGTTTGGGTGGCAGGGGGTAGAATGAATGACGGTCCCTTGTTTTGGTGACAGGCCTCTGCCCACCATAGGAACTCCTGTTGCAGGCAATGAATGAGAGGAATCATTGTTTCCAGGCTGTGACAATGTTGACTTCATAAGCTTTTTAGGTATCATTGAAGTTTCCTCATATGCAGTCTTGCATATGGAATTAGTAGAATGCAAGAAGCCATGAACCCCAAAGCCTGCAGAATTTGTCTTGCAGTTAGCTGGGTTTTTGTGGCCTCTTGTTTGAAGTATGTTATCAATTGAATTTGTTTGTCTGGCGTGAGTTAAGCCATCTGGGCGGTTGTATTGAAGCTTGCACCCAGGAATGTAATTATTTGAGAGGGTACCAGTTGTGATTTATTTTTGTTTATGGTGTACCCTAAGCATGTTAGAAGCCTTTTTACAAATGCCAGAGGTTGTAGAAGAGTGCCCTTGTTTTCTGCCTGAATTAGACAATCGTCCAGATAAGGATAAATCTGAATGTTTCTTTGTCTGCAAAATGCAATCACTGGTACCAGGCACTTTGTGAAGACCCTGGGCGCAGTGGATAAGCCAAAGGGCAGTGCAGAGAACTGGTAATGCAAACAGCCTGCTTTGAAGCGGAGGTATCTTCTGCAAGATTCCCTGATTGGGATATGCAGGAAAGCCTCTTACATCTAGAGTTACCAACCAGGCATCCTTGCCTAGCATAGGCAGTAACTGTTGTAGAGTCAGCATCTTGAATTTTGGAATGTCCAGGAAGGTATTTAGAATGGATAAGTCCAGAATTGGACACCATGATTTGTCTTTTCTGGGCACCAGGAAAAGTCTTGAATAAAAACCTTGTCCTTTTTCCTTTTCTGGTACTGGTTGAATAGCCCCAATATCCATGAGGGACATGACTTGTTTCTGGGCCTCTGCCCACTGATTTGGAGGCAGATTTGGCCATCCGTTTGGAACTGACAACATATGGAAATGAAATTTGTATCCCTGGAATACTATATTTAAGACCCACTTGTCCTGGGTAATTAGATGCCAATTTTGAGCATGAAGTGCTAGTTTCCCCCCCAAAGGGGCTGCCAAAAGATAAGTGCTTGGAAATGGCAGAGGAAAGTCATTGAGACTGTTTACCGTAGGGGGGTGCTTTGCTACTTCCAGATTTGGAGGTGGAGGCACCCCATTGTTTTGTTCTGTAAGTTACTTGTGACTGAAACCTGGAGCCTTTGGAGTGTCTGGGTTTGACCTGATCGGTTCTGTTGGGTACTGGAAAGGACCAATTCTTAGTAGGCCAGTGCCTACTGAACCTGGGTGGCTGCACTTGCAAGAAATCTTTTACAGTTTGCATAGATTTAGCTTTGTCTTCCATCTTTTTCAAAACTTCCTCTGCCTTATTACCAAACAGACTGTCCTGTTGTAAAGGAGCATCCAACAATTTAGCTTTAACATGATCAGGCAGATTTTGCTCCTTGAGCCAAGCATGCCTTCTTATCACAGATCCAGTTACGGCAGCCCTGCAAGAGGCCTCCAAGGAATCAAAACCACATTGCAAAGTATGCTTTCCAACTTGTTCAGCTGAATGCAATAAATCATGTAACTCTATTTTCCACACAATCAGAAATCAACATCATTTTCTGTTTAAGTAAGCCCATGACATGCTGTTGATATTTAAGCATATGAAATGACAGTTTAAAGCCCTGATTGCCAGGGTTGCAGACGTATAAACCTTCTTACCCCATCTATCCAGCACCCTCGAGTCTCTATCAGAAGGGGTAGGATTTTTAGTAGTAGAAGCCTTAACACCTTTGGGACCCTCTGAAATTGTTTCAGGGTCAGCAGTAGGATTTTTGAAAAGAAACTTGTGGGAGTCAGGAACCCTGTAATATCAGTCTGGCTTACTAGGAGCCGGAGGCAGGGAATCAGGAGCCATGCTGGATTCTGAGAAAACATCATCAACAATGTCTAAAACAGGAGGAATAGCCAAAGGCCTATGCTGAGGAAGAAGAAAATCCCTAAGCCTCTTTTTGGATTCTGAAAAATCCTGACTCTCCCAATGAAAATGTTCCCTTAAGGTATGCAAAGTTTCTCCAAAGGAAAAATCCTCAGGCGGAGAAGCAGAAGGGATGGATTCTTCTGCATCAGAGTCCTCATAAGGGGGAACAGAAAATTCCTGATCAGAAGAGGAATCAGAAGAAATGGAAACCTGATCTGAAGACTCATAATCAGTGCCTTGCCTAGGCCTATTAGCAGGAGGGGGTTGGGAACCCCTGAGCAAGGTAATTAAATCCTCAGCCATTTTGATCATTTGTTTTTTAGGCATTGGGGCCTGAACACGTGGCTCATGCGTCAGACATAGAAGTTGGTTTTGGCCTTGTTTTTGATGATGGCATCGGTTTAATATACAAATCTTTAGGCCTGAAAACACTTTCAGAAGCCGGTGCCTGCTCAGCGGCTCCGGACCCATCCAAGGGAGGGACATCCGTGGGTTCAATACTTGAAGAATCACGTGGCATACCGGACTACGAATGGGTCTCCGTAGAGGCCTGCAAATCAAAAGTAGCGGGCATCAGAGGCTGCGAAAGCGCCTCACTGAGTACCGGCGACTGGCTTAGGAGAAGCTTCGTCGTCAGTTTTGGACCTTGACGGTCTGTCTCTGTCTTTTTCTTTGTGTTTTTTGTGGATTCTGGCAGTCAGATTGCTAACCGACAACATTTCAGGTTAAATCTTGAGCCAAAGTATTTAGAAGCAAAAATATACAGACGCTTAATAGTGCGTTGGTTAAATTTAGCACAAAACCGACAGCAAGGCACATTATGGTCAGGGTCTAGGCAAGGAATACAGTACAAATGAAAATCCTTATGAGGTATTTGCTTCCCACAAGTAATAAAATTATTAACTTTTACTGACATCGGTAAGGAGCAAGAAAAAGCTTCCCCAAAGGGGTACTTAGCTTTAGTTTGAAGACTTCGGTTTTGAAACTCGAAAACAAAAATTTCAGGAGTCGGCCAACCGGCACTTGCGAACTGCTTCTGCTTCGGGCACCGTGCGGCAAGAAAGACTGATTAAAATGGCGTCGGCTGCATGTTTTATACCCCTGATGACCTGACGTCATGGAAGAGGAGATAGCAACCGACGCAGGACCCAAGACTTTGTTATTCAGGCCGACTGAGGGCAACCTGCCAGCAGATTATCCAAATGTAATGACTGCAACAGTGAAACACGAAGAACATCAAGCAGGTTGATGGGGTAACCTCTATTAATAAACATGTTCGCGATGATGTCAGTTTCTAATTTGAACCTTGAAATATCTGAACAGATACGTGCTGCCCTCACTAGTTGTCCCTTGAAAATATTTATTTTCGTAAACTTAGGGTGACAGCTTTTATAGTCCAGGTAGTTGTTGGAAAAAGTCTGTTTTCTAAAAATTCTAGAACTGAACATTCCTGGCAAATTATCCTTGGAATGTAACATCCAAGTAGCTAACTGAATTATCTGAGGTTACTGAAGTAAATTTGAAATATTCACGCAAACCGTTTAAATGTTCCAAAAACAAAACTGGTTGGTCATCTGTCTCTTTCCAAAGGATAAAGATATCATTCAAAGTACGTGTACCACTTTGAGGGGAAATGTGTTTTGAAAACGAATTTAGCTTCCAACGCAAATAACACCATGTTAGTGTACAAAGAGGCACAACTTGCACCCATTGCCATACACGTAAGCTGTTTTTAATATTCTCCCTCAAACAGAAAGAAATTGTTCTTAAGAATAAACTCCATACCCACCATGACAAAACTGATAAGTATTTCAGTAAAGTTTGTTAATGCCCTAGTTGCTTCATACAATAATTCAAGCCCTTCATCATGTGGAATGGATGTAATAAAATCTTTTATCATCTATTGTGGAGAAGCAACACTTCTTTGAAAACCATAAATGGTTAATCTTTGTTAAAAAGTCCAAGGAATCTTTTAATATGTAATCTACTGGGTTGAGTGCTCCTTTGAAAAGTCTATCAATGAATATACCTAAGGGGTATGTGGCACCTCCCTTGGCAGATAAAATTATCCTAAAAGGTGAATGTTCTATATCTTTATGAATTTTAGGTATTCCAAACGTCACTGGTATATACGGATGGTCTACTTTAAGAAAATTGTATAATTCCTCAGAAATGGCCCCCTGTAAGAGTGCATCTTCAATTAATAAACTCATTTTTTGTGTGCTACTAACACTGTTTCTTGAGGAAACTTGATACTTAGTGTCATCTGAAAATATACAGGAGAGAGATTTAACATAATCTAACTTATTAAAAACTACAATTCCCCCATCCTTGTCTGGCTTCATGATCCTAACTGAATCATTAGCCCTTAATGCCTGCATTAAATCATGTTCAGCTCTAGTTAGATTAAATGTCTTATTATTTTTGTTGGAAAGGTCTGAATGTACCTACCTGTTATGCAAGCACTGTCAAATGCTTGAATCAAGGGATGTAAAGGGGGGGGGGGGTTGTAGCACCGCTTTCTTTTTAATTTTCTGTTAACTTCTATATCCTCCTTATTACCCTGGTCTTGAAACATTAACCTAAGATTAAGTTTTCGAGTAAATAACTTGAGTTCAGTAATTGTGTCAACCATACTGATTTTAAAAGTAGGTATAAATTTAAAACCTTTCGTGAATAATGTGAAAAATGTCTTATCTATTTCTAAAACTGTGTAATAAAAATATCGAAACCTCAAAGGGTGTTTAAAATACCATAATTTTCTATCACAATACTAGTGGGTGTTGTGCTGGTATTTATTTCCATGTTCTCCCCCTGCCCTTGCCTCTTACAGAACTTGATTGTGGGTTCCAAAATAAAAAAGCTTGTTTGTTTTTATTGTATAGATGTTTTGATCTTCTGAGAGGTGGATATTCATCATCATAAGTGTTTTCATTTTCATTTCTTTTACCCAAAAAATGTTCTTGTTGAAAACTATTGATAGAATCATAACACACCTCTTCCTCCCCCACTAGTTCATTAGTAAACCCACACGTCTGTAACTCATCATGATTTGTCTTGACATAAGATTTAGGAAAGGGGTAAACTTTTTTATTTAAATAATCTTGATGGTCTCTTTTAAGTTTGTCCCCCTTTTGATTTAAATTCACAGAAACGTTTTTTTTCCATTCTTTTAAAAATACCATCATACTTAGAAACAATGTGTTCAAAAGTAAGTCATTGTTAATTTCTTCATTAAGCTTTTCCAATTCACTAAAACGTTCACTAATACGCTTGCCATTACATTTTATAATAAACTCCATCAACTGAAAGCCAAAACCATCAAGCAACTGCAATAATTCATGTGTTTCGGAGACCCCCGTTGAAAGCCCATTCGGACATTTATAAAGTCTTACTCCTTTAGGTACATGCTTGTTTTTAAGGCTTTCATTTAACTAAATGTTATCGTACTGGAGGTTCCGTACATTAAAGAGCATCTGCTCTAAGTCTTTCATCTTCCTCTCTGTTTTGGGATGGTTCTGTTCATTTGTTCTAACGGTCTGACCCTGGGAAAGGGATGTCCCTGTAAATCCAGTCTCTAAAATTGAAGTTATTAACCACGGGAATATCTGATGTATTCATCAGCCTTGTGTTTGTTGTTACCATAATGTTACTAGCTCCATCTGAACTGCCATTAGTAAAATCCCCCAGTTCAACAACTGTGTTTGTGTTAGTTGCATTGCTTTCCTCCTCACAGACTCAGTGCATTCTGTGAGTTGCAGTCCATCTATTTTCTTCTCCAAAGCAGTCACCTGTTGAGAAAGCAAAGCCACAATTTGGGTAAGCTGGCATTCTGTTGGATTACTCTTGGATTTTACAATAATGCCCAAACTGAGTGATGGTAAAGATGAAATGCTTGTCTGGCTGGTGTTCATATCCATATCAAGCCAAATTGCCCAGGAAATATTACTCCAAATGGAAAGTAATTATTAACTGGTAGAATTAAATGTGAATTGCTCTAAAATGATCCGGTGTCAAATCCGGTATCAGCCATGTGTTCCACAACCCCCTGTGTAATAAACTGGTAAACAATAAACGCAGAAAAAAGTGCTTTAAACAATTAACTTTTGAAAACCCAACAGTCACTTCAGTGGATCACACCATAAGCTCCATACCTCATGAAAAATCAAACCAGTCCATATACCTAAAACTAAAAAAAAAAATGAGTTAAGCGCTTTTGTCTCTGTTAACAAATAGAGACTTCTTCAGAACTAAAAAAACACACTCTGGTCAAGTCTTATATAGTGTTAATTAAATCGAATAATTAACTTAGCAACTGTATTACAATCTTGCCAGTATTTAAATATATATTCACATAAAATGTTCAGCAAACCAAACTCAAATTAACTAAATGTTACACATGTAAATGTTACTTTATTAGTTTTTATATCATTTTTTTTAAAAATGAGTTGTCATAATTCAAGAGCTCTCTTTTTAAGAACAGGGGTCAGGGAAATATATAACTGGGATATTTATGATGTACTGATTTAGGTTGCTGAGATCCAGGATAGGCCTGAGGTCCTTGCCTTTCTTTGGAACCAAAAAGAACCTTGAATAGATTCCTGACCCTCTCTGGTCTGGGTGGAACTTCTTGGATGATTTTTTTTCTGTAAGAGCTTGGAAATCTCTCTTTGCAACTCTGTATTGCCGGGGTTGAACATCTGGGAGTGGCAATGACTGTTAATTTGGGGGATGAGAAAAGGGCATTGTACAGCTCCTGGATACAATTTCTCTTAAACAATTTTCCTGCATGATGACCATCCACACAGCTGATTGGGATGATAAATTGTCCCTGACTGCCTCCAGAAAGGAGCAGTCAAAAAAGATTCAGAGACGTTGGGATTGTTTGCCTGAGAACGGACTGCTGAATGGCTGGTTTTCCAGACCCTTCTGCCTCTGAGTTGATGTCTTTTGAAGGGGCACCTCTGTTACATCCATCTTGGGATTTTGTAAACCACAGGGACTTGAACCTCTTCAGATTCCTGTTATAGGATCTTTGAGGGATCTCCAATCTTTCAGCTTGTCAGTCTTTCCTTCCTGCTCAGTCTTCTGCAATTTCTTTTTCAACCTGGGTCCAAATTAGAAGGAGAGACTCTAACATAAGGGGTACCTTTGAAGGAAGAAGTCATCTGCAAAGTCACAAAGGTGGAGCCAAGCATGGCACCTCATGGTGATATTGACAGGCACTGTTCTTCCTGCTCTACTGGCTACACTGTGCAACAGCCTCATAAAGAGAGTACAGATGTTCAGTGCTGTTGCCCCTCAAGCCTCAACTGGTTTCCTGGGCTTGGGAGTGGTCAGCTTTCTCAGAGTCCACAGCTTGCATTGATAAGTCTCTTTGTATTCATATGGGTAACACAGATTAACACCTTCAGGACAAACATGCCTGGGGCATAAACGTGCTTCCTCATCTTGCCCATTGCACAAAACTACTTGTTTAGCAGATGTACAGCTGCTGTATCTTCAGACATCTCTTTCTTGGTGGCTACTCTACAATGATGAATCTCTCCAGAGGGCTCTTTCTCCAATGCTATCTATCCTTAGGAAGGCAAGGTACTTTATTGGGCTTCCTGGGAATAGCTTCTCTGGAGCTGGGTTCCTGCAATGCCCTTCTGGCAACCAAGTCAATGAGACAGTTGGCAGAAGGTAGGGGGTGCAGTATGGAAGGCCTCAAATGTTTCTTCTTTCTAAGAGGGTGGGCTGGTGAGTCAAGATGCTCTCTAATGTATCAATTCAAGGTTTCTAGGAAACTGGCATCTTCTGGAATGGAGAGAGTGTAACCTTCTTGATTATCCAAATCAGTGTCCGAGGTCAACAACACTGTGGGAAGTCAATGTGCTTCTTTCTGCAAATTATTTTTGTGGGAATATCCAGTGGGGACTCGTCCAAATCTCTAGAGACTCACTTTGAGCTTTGAGGATGTTCAGTCTCCTCTGGCAATGAAAGGAACAATGAGAAGACTGAAAGTCTGATTGCCGGGTGCCAGGAGCTGAAGCCGATGCCAATTAAAGTTCTGTGGTCTCCCTCCAGGGGGAGGTTAGCATTCTTTTGAATACTTCAAAATCCAGTCCCAAATATGTTGACATCAGGGACCCCTGAACAATGTGCACGTCCCCTCTGAAGTAAATGGCACTAAACACAGCAGCGCTAACACTGAAAACCTGGATGGCACACAGATTGAGATAAGAATTGCCACATTAAATGCTGAAAATTATGATATTGAGAATGGCACTGGATGAGTCGGTGCCAAGGTTTCAATGTCAAGTGGTCAGCTCTGGGACTCCATTAATGGCGAGGTCTCTGCATTGAATGAGTTGGCTGTATGGTAGTTGGTACCGAGATGACCACACAAACAGATACTAATCTGACAGGCTTCTAGTTGTGCTACTGGCTCAGAAGCCATTGGTGCCAAAACAGAGACGTGAGTGGGAGCTAGTACAAGGGAATGCGGGCTAAGAGTTATGAGATGACACTCATTTCAGCCTGAGCCTTCTGAGTGCCTGCTGAGGGTCTTCTTGGAAATTTGGTCCTGAATGACAATGGGCTTAGAGTTAGCAATGCTAGGCAGGGGTAAATTGGAATGTACTGAGGCTGGTGCCAATGGTGGATGCGAGGGTCCTGTCTGGCTAACTTAACTGCCATACTGGCGCACAACTCCTAAGACCTCCTTTTTATACCTTCCTTTTTTTCTTTCTCCCACTCTATATGCACTTTTCACCTTTCTCCTGACCACTGTTATTCTCTGTTTCAGGTGGAAGCAGCCCTCTTAAAATTAATGTATTTTTTTCTCTCAGCCAATGATTAAAGCCTGAAGCCTTTCTATATGAAACAATCCACCATAAATTAGTCCAGGCCCCAGGAACACCATGCAGAGATCATGGGTGTCCTGGAGGGATTATGTGGCCACATTGCATGAAGCCCTTCTATAAAACTTAAGGACAAACAATAAAATACACTCACTAGTACTAATAAGCAAGTGGAGAGTAGGCCACATAATGTAAAATGTCAGCAAGGAAATTACTGCAAAAGTTAAAAAGTAATACTACTTTAGATGACTTTTAGAACTACTTTTAGCATTATAACAAGTCTAAATTGAGAGAGGTGATTAAATATATATAAGAAAAAGAAGACAAAAAAGGGAGTGAAAGGCCTCTCTGCTTAAATACCAGGGAAGAAGCTGGGAAGTTTTTTTTTTTTTTTTTTTTTGAAGAAAATGATATCCGAATGAACTAACAAGAAAAATTATGATTTTATCTGAGTACTAATAGGCTTCTGAAGAAAGACAACCCAAATCAGGAGGAGCACTTAGCTTACTGATAGAAGATCTATCTGAGCTCAAAGGTGGCAAATAAGATCTGAGCGTAGAGTGAGGACGGTGGCATTATGAGAGTTGTTTGAAGGCACTCAAGTCTAGGAGCTCTAGACAGATAGATCATATCCAGTAAGCTGCTCTACTCCCAAAGTCAATTCAGACAGGATGTAGGATGTAAGGTTTTCATGTTTCTGTGCTACTCAATGTGAACCTTTCCTTTTGTTTTCATAGGTTCATAGGTGTATACTAGGCTTATGACCACTGGGGCCCTTAAAAGCTTAGCCATGCAACCCAAATGTAACCCACAAATTTGATTTATATAGGGACCGATTTACTGACTGCCTTTGTCCATCAGAGACATTAGGTACCAGACCACGGGTGAACTTCCAATTACTCATCCATTGGTCAAAGTTACACTTAAACAGGGATAAGGAGGAACTCTGCTTCAAATGGATGGGGTGATTGTTCCAGAGAATGTGAATTCTCTGAGAAACATTTGTCTCTCCAACATGTCTTATTTATACTGCAAGCAAAATCACGCCTTTAAATCTAGTAGTGCTGATGCGGTTTCTTTTGAAGATGTGCAAAAGGTTAATCAAAACAGGGTCCAGGGATAACTTGTATGCCAGGCAAAGATCACCTCTCAAAGGTCTGCATGATACTGAGTAGAGAGAGAGGAATTTGAGGCAACCAGTGTATGACGTTGTGTTTACTCCCTGTATTCTTTTTGTAAAGGAATCTTTGTGGACATTCCAGTTGCTGCACACGTCTTCTCAGGTACATACTGAAGGGGGCATTATTTATTTATTTATTTATTGACATTTGTCAACCAGGTTAGTCCAACTGGGTTTTGGCCCATTTTCAGTGGAGACCCGAGGAGAAAAGCTCCAGAAATACATAAAATCAATTTTGATACAGAGAATAGTAATAAAACTCAGGTTACATTCATAGAGAATAGTAATAAAACTCAGGTTACATTCATACAGAATAGTAATAAAACTCTGGTTACATTCATACAGAATAGTAATAAAACTCAGGTTACATTCATAGAGATTAGTAATAAAACTCAGGTTACATTCATAGAGATTAGTAATAAAACTCAGGTTACATTCATAGAGATTAGTAATAAAACTCAGGTTACATTCATAGAGAATAGTAATAAAACTCAGGTTACATTCATAGAGAATAGTAATAAAACTCAGGTTACATTCATAGAGAATAGTAATAAAACTCAGGTTACATTCATAGAGATTAGTAACAAAACTCAGGTTACATTCATAGAGATTAGTAACAAAACTCAGGTTACATTCATAGAGATTAGTAACAAAACTCAGGTTACATTCATAGAGATTAGTAACAAAACTCAGGTTACATTCATACTGAATAGTAATAAAACTCAGGTTACATTCATACTGAATAGTAATAAAACTCAGGTTACATTCATACTGAATAGTAATAAAACTCATGTTACATTCATAGAGATTAGTAATAAAACTCAGGTTACATTCATAGAGATTAGTAACAAAACTCAGGTTACATTCATAGAGATTAGTAACAAAACTCAGGTTACATTCATAGAGATTAGTAACAAAACTCAGGTTACATTCATAGAGATTAGTAACAAAACTCAGGTTACATTCATAGAGATTAGTAACAAAACTCAGGTTACATTCATAGAGATTAGTAATAAAACTCAGGTTACATTCATAGAGATTAGTAATAAAACTCAGGTTACATTCATAGAGATTAGTAATAAAACCCAGGTTACATTCATAGAGATTAGTAATAAAACTCAGGTTACATTCATAGAGGTATCAAATACATGTACGTAGACAATACAAAAAATATTATTATGCTATACCTTTTAGGTGTGGAGGGGGTAAAGTTTGCATTGCTTTAAAGGGTGTATTAGGGAGGAGGGAAACTAGGTAGGGTCGTGGCAAGGGCAAGTTCTGGAGTTGAGTAGACAGTTTTTTTATATTATATTATAATCTATATCATGGGTCTACTGTGGTGGTGGTGCTGCGGTAACGTTGTCGCCTCACAGTAAGACGTTGTCCTGTTCGATTCTCAGCGAAAGCGTCTTCTGTGTGGAGACATGCGTGAGTGGGCATGCCTTCGTTGAAGGTTGTGCGTCAGAGCTGGCAACTCAGTACGTAAAAATCTACTGCCAATCATTAGCGGACCGGATTTCCGCTGTGGCGACCCCCAACCGGGAAAAGCCGAAAGACACAACAACATACTCTATATCATGGGTCTGATGAGTACTGAGTACAGTGTTTTGATACCCTCACTGACCTAGATGCCATGCCCTTGATTTTAAGTTGAGGAACAGAGAAGGATTTTCTTACTACCCTGGACACGTGTTGGTGGAGGGCTAGGTTACTATCTACACAAGTTCCAGCATCCCTGATTAATGAATCAACCTCTAGGGGTGCTTTACTGATGACAGTAGACCAACTTCCCAAATGTATTATAATGCATTTTTGGTATTGAGTTTTAAGCCATGGCTTTGGCACAGACTATCTGTCTGTGTTAAACCTTCCCGAAGGTTGCTCTCATCTTGAAGGGTTCAATGACTGCTCCCAGTTTGTAATCATCTGCGAGCTTGGTTATTAGGGGACCAATGGCTTTGACATCAGAGAAGTAGACTCCAAAGAGGAGTGGGCCTAGAACAATGCCCTGGGAGACTCCACTGGTAATCGGCCACTTTGTGGAGGTGGTCTCACCAGTTCTAACACTCTGCGTCCTATCAGTGAGCCAGCTAACAATCCAGTGTGTTAGAAAGGGGTTTCTACCTAGCTCCACAAGTTTGTTGACAATGCCCAAGTAGGGTATTGTATCAAATGTTTAGACAGATCTGGGTAGCCAGTATGCACAGTTTTCTCCTGATCCATAGCCTCACTGACCTTTTCAAAGTAGTCCACCAGATTCAGTAAGCATGACCTTCCTTTGACAAAGCCAAACTGGGATGGATCTAGTGCCTAGACATCTCCTATGTCCTTGATAATTTCCATGATTTGCCTTATTTGCAAAGCCATGAAAAGAATTATCAGACTAATGGGTCTGTAGTTTTCCGGATCTGTTGAAGGTCCTCCCTTACAAATGGGGATGACCATCGCAGTCCTCCATTAAAGTTGCACAAAGCCCGTTTAAAGACTATAGCTAAATAATGTCTCCAGAGGTCCTGATAAGTCATATATTAGACTGATCAGGAGGCATCATGAGATGTTACCGGGATCCACTGAAGCTGTGTTCTTGGCTTTAGCGAGCGCAGCCAGTACATGCTCTCTAGTTATAGTTGGAGGGGATAGGTTTGAGGGAATTTTTTTTAGGGTGGCTAGGGTGAGAGGGGGGAAGTTGGAACTGAATTTGTCCTTTACCAGGTTAACTATATTGTCAGTCTGGTGAATGTAGCAGCATTAACCACCACTTAAACACAGTGCTATGTGGGCAGTTGAGATTTTTGACATGGTCTAAGAAGCCAGGAAAGCAGAGTCCATACACTCTCATATAAAACAAATATAAATTTAATATGGTAAGTGCTTTCACAGTTGTTAGAACCGCTTCATTAGACATCAGATTCAATAAAACATAATTATTTATATTCAAATAGCCAATCAACATCAACAGATAATTAACTAATTAATTACAGTATAGCAAAAAGTGTTTAAAGCAATAATATCGGAGAGCTAAACACTTCATTGACTCATCCCTTATAAATTCATATTAAATACACACATAAATAAAAACACATTAAACACATGTATATAAAAATATTAAACAGTTAATGTTTAAGAGGTTTCGGTTTCAAAAAAGGTTTTAGCGAGATCCTATCATTTAACCAAGGGAGGTGATCAGATCTAAAGAGCAAAATCCATTTTTGTTCAACAGACTCTGTCTTAGTCTTAATGTCACCTCCCCTTATACTTTCTGGGACAAAAGGGACAAAGAATAACAGAGAAACGAATACTTTGGCCAAACATGTAATGTCGAATAATGAACATCTTTTTAGATTTTTTGTATTGGAAATTGTACCAGAAAGTATAAGGGGAAGTGACATTAAGACTAAGACAGAGTCTGTTAAACAGAAATGGATTTTGATCTTTAGATCTGATCACCCCCTGGGTTAAATGATATGATCTCGCTAAAACATTTTTTGAAACAGACACCTTAAACATAATATTTTTATACATATTTTATATATATATATATATATATATATATATATATATATATATATATATATATATATATATATGCCAAAAAGACCCGAGGTTGGAAGGAATACAGTCTCTCAATAGTTCAGTCAATATATTGATAACCCAGCACGAAAAATAAATAAAACAATTCCAGATGCACGAAGCAACCTTTTATTAACAAAGAGATGTGAGAGCTTTCATGGATGCTGTATCCGCTTCATCAGACATGATATCAGTAATGATTCTACCAGCACAGCGAGTGTAGTGAGACGGAAAATACAACTTGAGAAGGCAGAGGCACAAAATTTTCCAGCAGCTCCCCTGCCAATATGAACAGGCAGAAAGAGGTCCATCGAGTTGGACACAGTGAGGGGAGCAAAGAGAAAAGAACCGCCCAGCCAACAGCATCAACAGACTTTAAAAAAGTTCTGGAATCAGGATGCTTAGTTTGGAACATTTCTAAGCATGCCTTGAAACCAGAAGAAGTGCACTTAGTTAATAAAGATATGAACTTTATACCCAGTTCTAATATGGACATTAGCCAGGATATGTTAGCCGTTAGATTGTTTGTGCGGAATGTATCATTAAAACTGATGTATGATTCAGACTCTAGAGTATGTATTGATTCCTTTAAATGTAAGAGTACTTTTACACTGCATTTGCAGCCCAACTTGGATACCTTTTTAAAGGCAGTTGAAAATATGTTATACAATGATTTTAATTTCTCTAAAATAGTTAAAGAGAATAACTTGAATAAACAAGAATTGGAGGCATTTAATGGTTTAAAAAACAACATGGATATTGTTATCCACCCAGCGGATAAAGGTGGTCAGGTGGTTGTTTTGAATTCAGAATATTATATTAAAACAATGTTACAAATGCTGGCTGATGAGGCATATGAGATGATTTCATCTAATATTGTGTTTGAGTTACAAGAGAACATTTATAAGAATTTGCTGTAATGCAGGAATATGAGTGTTATGAATGATGAATTATTTTATTTTTTTCAAGTGCAACACCCGATAGTTCCCAGATTGCATGGCCTTCCAAAGGTTCATAAAGATCCTCTGGAGCCCAGTTTTAGGCCAATAGTATCTGGCTCAGGTTGGTTGACTGAACCTTTGTCTATTTATTTAGACTCTGAACTTAAAAAAGTGTTGTTTAACAATGTTTATGTACTCAAGGATACTGAACAATTTCTAAGAGATCTTTATTCATATGTTCAAGGTTTGAATAATTTAGATGATATTTTACTAGTAACCATGGATGTTGTTTCTTTATTTACTTGCATTCCCAACATTGAAGGGTTAAGATGCCATAAAAATACTATTAACTGAATCTAAGTTAATGGACTCCAGCAAGACTGAGTTTTTATGCCTCTTGTTAGAACTGGTATTGGAGAACAATATTTTCTTTTTTCAAAACACTTGTTACAGGCAGCGGAAAGGTGTTGCCATGGGCACTAGCTGTGCAAACAGCTATGCTAATCTGGTTATGGTGGCATGGGAGAACAGGTAGATACTCAAGAATCCTAATATAGTTTTCTACAGGAGATTTGTAGATGATCTCTTCTTCCTGTGGAAGGGCGCTGGTGGAATGCTTTTGACATTTTTGAACAGTTGAACAGCATGGATTCTTTTTTGAAGTTTACTCTTGACTTTTCAGCTGTTAACATTCATTTTCTGGATGTAACTATCTTTAGAAATAATGACAGTTTTCAGACCAAAGTCTACCGGAAACCATGCTATAGGCCAGCATACTTGTATAGAACTAGTATGCACAACCCTAGAATTTTTGAAAATATCATTAAGGGACAGGCCATGAGACTCTCTAGACTGTCATGTGAGGATACTTGTTTCGCGAACGAACTTCATGACCTCAGATGAGGATTAGTGGCAAGAGGTTATAGTGAGCAAGAAGTTAATAGAGTATACTCCAATGTGGGTGATTTGAGAGCCACTAGAGCAAGACCCTATTATTCAGGTAGAGAAGGGTTACCAGTTGGTACCCTGAATAGGGAGAGGCTGAGGAAGGAATCAGTTGTGCTTCCTTTTAGCAACAATACGGATATTGTTGAGAAAGCCATAGTTTCCAATTGGAATATTCTTATGGTAGATGAGAAAGTCATGAAAATAGTAGGTAACTGTCCCACCTTCATTTATATGAACATGAAGTGCCTTAAACAATCCTTATGTTATAGTGATTTGAGTTTAAATAGCACGTGCCCCCAGTACACCAGTTTTGAGGGGACCAAGAAATGTGGTAGATGTTTGCAATGTGACTCTATAGATGAATCGTGTTATTTTAAACACCCTGATACAGGATATCTATGGCAACTACGCAACAGTGGTTGCAATACTAAAAATGTGGTCTATGTGGCACACTGTGTAACATGTTTTTGCTTCTATGTAGGCAAAACTAACAGAACCCTGAGGGAACATATTAGGGATCATGCCTACTGTTATGCAAGGAAGCAAGTATATAGTGCCCTGGCTAGGCACACCTTACAGGAAGGAGCAGATCATATTTTTTTGTTTCAAGTATTACATGTTCAAGTAGAAAATGTACGTATGGGGGATATTGTCAACCAAACTGAACAGGCTGAACTCCGATGGATTTTAAGACTGGGTGCCCATAGGGGCAGAGGCCTCAATGACACTGTTTCTCTAAAGCCCCATTTAAAAGCCAGAAAGTTAAGATAACAGCACCACCTTCAGGTTTAGTTCTAAGCTTTTTAGGTTTGGCTAGCATTGTTTTAATGTTTTTATACAAGCTTGTTTTTGTATTTTTGTACTTTTATCAATGGTATTGATATTATAGGTGTTGACTTAGACATTTTTATATTTATGAAGTTATTAACACATGTACAATTAGTGTATAGTGTGTGCTTGATAGATACTGTTGAGATCAATATTTCGTTGTAGGGATTTTTATGTATAAAGATCAAGTTATTTGTTCTTTTAAGACTTAATAGGTTAATTGACTAATTATGTAGGAGTGGTTGAAACAGTATTTAATGCATTTTTATTTTGTTGTAACCATGTCTCATGAAGCGGATACAGCATCCGTGAAAGCGCTCACATCTCTTTGTTAATAAAAGGTTGCTTCGTGCATCTGGAATGGTTTTATTTATTTTTCGTGCTGGATTATCAATATATTGACTGAACTATTGAGAGACTGTATTCCTTCCAACCTTGGGTCTTTCTGGCATATCACGTTTGGGGTCTCTGGATTTCTTATACATACATATATATATATATATATATATATATATATATATATATATATATGTGTGTGTGTGTGTGTGTTTAATGTGTTTTTATTTATATGTGTATTTAATATGAATTTCTAAGGGATGAGTCAATAGTGTTTAGCTCTCAGATATCATTGGTTTAAAATTTTTTTACTATGCTGTAATTAATTAGTTAATTATCTATTAATGTTGATTAGCTATTTTGAATATAAATAGTTATGTTTTAATGAATGTGATGTCTGATGAAGCGGTTCTAACAACCGTGAAAGCGCTTACCATATTAAATTTATATTCGTTTTATATGAGAGTGTATGGACTCTGCTTTTCTGCCTACAGGAGCAACTCGTTGGTTTTGTGATATAATATATTTTTACTTCAGTGGAGTTCCGTTTACATGATCCTAGCATTTGTTCTTTCTTCCCATGGCAGGCTATCTTAACCTCAAAATTGGCTCTGTTTGACTTAATCAGCCCTCTTAATTGCCTATTTAGTTTGACGAGAGAGTTTTTATCTTTATGAGAATTACCCTTCCTGATTTTTGCCATAATTATTTTTCCTTTTGTTGTAGATATTGATCAATTTGGGATGCCATCAGGGCAGTTTGTTCCTGAAGCTAGTCCTGGGCTTTATGCAGCTATTGACATGCTTGTACAGAATTTCTGAGACCAATTCAGCATAGGCTGCTATGTTCTTACGGTTTGAAAGGGCAATGAATCTCGACAAACCATCAATTAATAAAATATAATTTACCTTGGAATAATTCCTAACCATTATTGGTTTTAATGGGATTACAGAGATGAGTTTGATTTCAAAGGAGACAGCTTTATGATCGGACCTTACCAGAGAGTACAAGAAATGGGGGGGGGGGTATACATTCTCCCATATTTGTGAGTACAATGTCCAGTATGTTGGAGCCTCTAGTGGGCATAGTCACTATTTGGTCAAGGGTGTTAGTATTTGCAAAGACCAGGAATCTCTTTGCCTGTAGATTTGAGCCCGTATAGGATTCCCAATCTACAAGAGGGGGAATTAAAGTCTCCCATAAGTAGAGTGTTAGTTTGAATAGTAAGTGTCCCCAGTATATCCAAGTATGCATTGTGAGCTTCTCTGGACATGGAGGGGACCTATAGCTGGCTGGGATATAGTACAGGCTTTACAGGCTTTTTGTCTGTGGTAACCTGCACATGGAGGAAAGTACAGTTTTGTATCTACCATAAATGTAGATGTTAGAGTGCTCATACAGCTGCAGTCATTACAGATGGGTTATCCTGCTGTCAGGCAGGTCCTCGGTCGGCCGAATTCCAAAGTCTAGGTCCGGCGTCGGTTGTCGTCGCTTCTTCCCTGATGTCAGTGCGGCAGGGGTATAAAAGAGGCAGCCGACGCCATTTTCTTCAGTTTTTCTTGCCCCAGATGTCAGGTGCCCCCAGAAAGAAGGCAAAACATAATGTTATGCAAACATGCAATGTAGATAAATCGAAAAAACAGTAGTTGCAAGCAAATACACCATAAAAGAATATCCCAAAAAGGTTGTATGATAAAGGTGTTTGTCATAAGGCCTGTCCTAAGAGGGGATGGAGGGAGGGTAACCTGGACTGCAGCTGTATGAGCACTCTAACATCTACATTTATGGTAGGTACAAAACTGTACTATGTTCATCATGCATACAGCTGCAGTCATTACAGATGGGTAGAATCCCAAAGCTAAGTAAGGGTGGTAGGTACTAAGTGGAACTAGGAGGGGCTAGTATGCCCTGCAGGACTGCTGTGGCAAAGCCCGCTCTAGATTTAGAGTATAGTGGAAGGTGGTAATGCTTGGAGAAGGTGTGCACTGAACTCCAAGTAGCTGCTTCCAAAATGTCCTTGGTAGGGACCCCCCTGAGGAAAGCTGCAGAGGTAGCTGCAGCCCTGGTGGAGTGGGATCTGATGTATACAGGCACAGATTTTCCATGAAATGAATAACAAAAGCGTATGCAGTGGGCTATCCATTTTGAAATTGTCTGTTTGGAAATTGCCTTTCCTTGAGCACCTGTAGCATAGGACAAAGAGCTGGTCAGATTTTCTGAAGGACTTTGTTCTGTCCAAGTAATAACGAAGTTGTCTGTGAATGTCCAAGGAATGTAGTAGTCTCTCTCCTTTGTCCTGTGGATTTGGATAAAAGGTAGGTAAATGAATAGTCTGATTCAAAGCTACACTGGATACAACCTTTGGCATAAAGGTAGGGTTGGTTCGTAAGGAAACTCTGTCCTGATGGAAAATGATGAATGGTTGCACAGCCATGAGGGCCTGTAGCTCCGAAGCCCTGCATGCTGAGGTAATAGCCAGAAGGAAGGCTGTTTTCCACGACAAGTATTGTAGCTCTGTTGAAGAAGCCGGCTCAAAGGGAGGCAGGGTCAGCTTTTTCAGTACGAAGTTGAGGTCCCAAGCTGGGACTGGTGGTTTCCGTGGGGGTTTTATATTTTTTGCCCCTCTGAGGAACTGCCTTAATAGAGGCTGTGAGAATAAAGGAGGATCTGTATTGTATTGTGCAGAAATGGCTGAAGCGTGGATCTTTATGGAGGAGAAGGAAAGGCCACTGTTCAACATCTCAGCTAGGTACTGTAAAATTTGAGGTATATTTATTACCCAGGGATTCTGGCCCTTTTCTTTATTCCAGGAACAAAATCGTTTCCATTTGGCGGAGTAGGTTTTTCTAGTAGAGGGTCTTCTGGCCTTCAAGATGACATCCTGCACTTCCTTGGAGAGGAGGGTCTGTTGGGAAATTAAGGTATTCTCCATGCAGCTAGATTTAAGGTTTTGAGCTGGCTGTGAAGGGTTTTGTAGTTGTGCTGGGACAACAGAAGAGGAACAAGAGGTAGGATCCATGGTGGTGAGTGTGACAGGCTCTTTAGGAGAGTGCTGTTGTGGCCAGTCTGGAGCAATGAGAATCATTTGTGGCCTCTCTGCTCTGGCTTTTAATAGAACTTTGGTCAGTAGAGGAAGAGGCGGGAAGGCATAGACTGTCAATGTTGTCCAATTGAAGGAGAGTGCGTCTACTTTCCAGGCCTGCGGATGATAGGTCCTTGAACAGAATTTTTTCAACTGGTAATTTCTGTGGGTAGCAAAAAGATCTATGTCTGGCTGTCCCCATGCCTGAGTTATCTTTGAGAAGACTTCAGGATGCAACTTCCATTCGTGTGGGTCTCATGTTTCTGCTTAAGTTGTCTGCCAGTGTGTTTTCCTTCCCTGGCAGGAATTGTGCCTGTAGTTGAATTTGTAATTCCAGAGCTGAGTTCGACAGAGTCATGGCTTGTCTGCACAGGGGGTATGAATGAGTTCCCCCCTGTTTGTTTATGTACCACATGACTGTGGTGTTTTCTGTCCTTATCAATAGCTGGCCTGGTAGCAGTAGGTCCTTGAAGGTCATAAGGGCATTTTGCACGGCTAGCATCTCCTTTTGGTTGATGTGTAGGTGCTTCTCTTTTTGGGACCATCTTCCCTGAATGCACTGATCTGCCATGTGTGCTCCCCAGGCGTAGTCTGAGGCGTCCATTATGATGATTTGAGTTGCTTGAGGTAAACAGAAAGGGAGACCTGTGTTCCTTTGGCATGCTTGAGCCCACCACAAAAATTCCTTTCGAAGGCATGGAATGAGTGGTATAATTGTTTCCAAGCTGTGGCTGTGTTGAGACCATAAGTTTTTTAGATACCATTGCAGTTTCCTCATATGCAGCTTTGCACATGGTATCAGTAGGATGCAAGATGCCATGAATCCCAGAGCCTGCTGGACTTTCCTTGCAGTTAGTCTGGTTAAAGTTGCCATTTTGTTGAAGTATTGAGACAGTTGCCCTTGTTTGTCTGGCGTGAGGTAGGCCATCTGGGTTGGTTGCATTTAAGCTGGCACCCAAGAAAATTATCTGCTGAGAAGGTATTAGTTTTGATTTCTTTTTGTTCACTGTGTATCCCAGGTAGTTTAACAGTTTTATTACAAACGCCAGATGTTGCAATAGAATGTCTTTGCTGTCCGCTTGGATCAGGCAGTCATCCAGATATGGGTAGATTTGTATTCCTTGGTGTCTGCAGAAGGCAATTACTGATGCCAGGCATTTCATAAACACTCTGGGCGCAGTAGATAAGCCAAAGGGCAATGCAGATAATTGGTAATGGGTTGAACCTGCAAGAAATCTGAGGTATCTTCTGCAATCTTGTCTGATAGGGACATGCAGGTATGCCTCCTTGAGGTCCAACGTTACCAGCCAAGACTCCTTGCCCAGTATGGGAAGAAGCTGCTGTAATGTGAGCATCTTGAATTTTGGTACCTGTAGATATGTGTTTAGGATGGATAGGTCTAAGATGGGTCTACAATCTTTGTCCTTCCTTGGTACCAGAAATAGTCTGGAATAAAAACCTTGACCTTGTTCTTTTGCAGGCACTTCTTGAATTGCTTTCATATCCATGAGAGCGGAAATTTGTCTTTGTGCCTCTGCCCATTGATTTTGTGGCAGGTTTGGCAAGCCTCTCATTTTTGGAAGGGTGTGAAAGTGGAACCTGTAGCCTCTGTCTATAATGTCCAGAATCCATTTGTCTTTTGTAACAATGTGCCAGTTTTTTTGAAAATAATGCTAGTTTTCCGCCCAAAGGTGCTGCCATTATAGCTTTGTTTGGCAAGCATAGGGGAAAGTCATTGTGTCTGTTTTCTAAATGACTGTGGCCTATCTTCTCCACCTCTTGGGGTTGGAGCTTGCCACTGTCTAGCTCTGGATCCTTGAGGTTGTCCTCTACCCCTTGGGCGTCTGTATCTGCCCCTTTGAGGTCTGTCCGTGGCTGGAAAGGACCAATTTTTTGAAGGCCAGTTGCTGCTGAAGCGTGGAGGTTGCACCTGCAAACAATCTTTAACTGTTTGCATAGATTTCGCTTTTTCCTCCATTTTCTTTAGTACCTCCTCAGCTTTAACACCGAACAATACATCTTTTTGAAGTGGTGCATCTAATAACTTTGCTTTGACATGATCTGGTAAGGTTTGCTCTTTCAGCCAAGCATGTCTACGTATGACAGACCCTGTGACAGCAGCTCTACATGAGGCCTCTAAAGCATCAAAACCACACTGCAAGGTATGTTTACCCACTTGCTCTGCTCCATGCAACAAATCCTGCAACTCTTTCAAATCTGGTTGTTCTGTTTGTGTCATTTTGCTTTTCAGCTGGGATAACAAAAACTGTTGGTACTTTAACATATGAAACTGACAGTTTAATGCCCTCATGGTTAAAGTGGCTGATGTATACACCTTTTTTCCCCACCTTTCTAATGCTCTGGAATCTCTCTCTGAAGGTAAAGGGTTTTTAGCAGTAGAGGCCTTTATCCCCTTGGGACCCTGTGAAATTGTTTCAGGGTCAGCAGTATGGCTTTTATAAAGGAACTGGTGAGAATCAGGAACCCGGTAATACCTGTCTGGTTTAACAGGGGCTGGAGGTAAAGAATCTGGATTAAGACTGGCTTCTGCGCACACATCATCCAAAATATCTAAAACAGGAGGGATAGCCAGGGGCCTATGCTGGGGGAGCAGTAGAAATTCCCTGAGCCTTTTCTTGGAATCTGAGTACTCTTGGCCTTCCCAGTGGAAGTGTTCCCTCAATGTATGCAGGGTTTCCCCAAAAGAGTAGTCCTCGGGGGGGGGGGGGAGACTGAGGGAATAGACTCCTCAGCATCAGAGTCTTCAAAAGGGGAATAGGCATAATCCTGGTCCTCAGAATGGTCTGAGGTAATAGAAGCCTGGTCTGAGGAAGGGTAGTCTTCCTCCAATCTGGGTCTTTTGTCAGAGGGGGGTTGAGAACCCCTGATGAGAGTTATCAAATCCTCAGCCATTTTAATCATCTGTTTTTTAGGCATGGGGCCTTGAGAGGAGGTCTGAGGGCCTTGTTTTTTAGTTTTGATGGTAGCTTTAGATTTAGTGAAGGCTTTTATAAAGAAGGTGGAAGGCCTGAAAACGCCTTCAGAAATGGCAGGCCTCACTAAATTTTCAGTTTCCCCGCCAAGAGTGGAGTCGGTATCTGCAGTGGGAACTGAGACCGAGGAGCCTGTGACCTCGGGTACTGAAGACACCGGTAAAATAGTTTCATCGGTAGTCAGGCGCCTCGCTGAGAACCGGAGAACCGGTAGTCGGCCTAAGCGAGGTCTCAGTACTCGGTGCGGGCCTCGGATGGCGGTCCTTGTCTTTGCGTCTTTTTCCTAAAACTGATGTCGGTGTATCCGACGACATGATATAATTAAATGTTTTGCCAAAATAATGAAGGGCGAACTACGCCCGGCGCTTAATAGTGCGCTTGTTGAACCTAGCACAAAAACGGCAGGCCGAGACGTCGTGGTCTGGCCCTAGGCAAGGTATACAGAAAGAGTGAAAATCCTTATGCGGTAACTTGCTTCCCACAAGAAATGCAATTATTAACTTTGTCTGACATCGGACTGAGGCAAGAAAAGTTTCCCCAACGGGGTACTTAGCTTTAAAGAAGACTTCGGCTGAAATACTGTTTGTAAATCTCAGGAGCTGGCCGACTGGCACTTGCGAACTGCTTCTGCTTCGGGCACCGCATGGCAAGAAAGACTGAAGAAAATGGCGTCGGCTGCCTCTTTTATACCCCTGCTGCACTGACGTCAGGGAAGAAGCGACGACAACCGACGCTGGACCTAGACTTTGGAATTCCGCCGACCGAGGACCTGCCTGACGGCAGGATAACCCATCTGTAATGACTGCAGCTGTATGCACGATGAACATCTACAGCATATCATCCTGCTTGACCACTCTAGAAATATGCTTGTTACTGATGTATACTGAGACACCTCCACCTTTAGCCCTTGTCTGTGCAGCTACTGGTCTCAAAGTGTGGGGGCATTGAAACCTTGCACTGTTGGGGTACTCTCTGCTGCTTTAAACCATGTCTTGGTAACTGCACAGATGTCTATATTCGAGTGTGAGGAGGGCTTGGAGGGAGTGAAGTTTTTATTTAGGCTCCTAGCATTTAGTAGTAACATACTTAGGTCCTGTTAGTTTTATCAATTTGGCATTGCTTAAAAAAGCCACTATGGGGGTGGATAAAGTTTTAGCCAGTATTCGAAAGCCTAGAGAGGAAAGGTGCAGACTATCCTTGGCAAAGCAATGTGGTCAGTTATCCAATATTTGTCAGCTTGGGAGGACATGGTTCTCCTTAGAATGACTCTTTCTAATAAACCTTCATGCTTTCAAGGTGCTGGCTTTTTTGTTCATGTATACTGAAGTTTGTCTGGCCAGTGCACCTACCGTACTTGCTAGCCTGTCTCTCCTTGTCTCCTTAGAATGACATCAGAAAGCCATTTGCTGAAATTGATTATTTTTTTGCTTATATTGTGGCATCATCCTCAGTGATGGTAACATACTGCTCAATGCTAGACTCATACCAGCCTGAGACACACAGTTGGAAAGCTCCATAATGTCTCTTTTCATATAGTCCAGGGAGGTACATCTCCGGTCATCTATACCTACATAGACTATGATTGAATCATACTGGTACCTGTGGTATAATGACATGAATGCACATGTGATTTGAAAGATCTTGGCTCCAGATAAGCAACTAATCATTATCTTCTTCTTCAGCCTGGTTAGAGAGGCATTAGTATATCTTACAATAGAGTCCCCTATGATGAGAGTCATGGGAAGTGTGTTTGCTTGCCTTAGGGACTTAGTGTTTGGGGCTCCACTGAGATTGACAGTATGTGTGGTGTTAGGTGCTGGTTTTTTTGAGTGCCTTTGGGCGTGCTGAGGCATAGCTTGACAACAGGTGGTCTAGGCAACATTTGTATTTGTCTGGGATGGACCTTTGCAAGACAAATGTCAGTGCTACCATTCTAAACGGTCACACATTTAGAGTTCATCTCATAACTAGTGATCCTGACAGCTAACTGTGCAATGCCTGCAAATGATGATATGGCATGTAAAGGAGGCTGGGGTTTGTCCTCTTTGACCTTCCTTGATGGCATGTGCCTCATACACATTTCCAGTTTACTACACTGATTCCACTGGAAAACTGGTTAATGTTTTTTCTCAGTCTTGCCTTGCTTTGCTTGTGACTCCAACCTTTACCCTCACAGCTCTAGCCAATCTTAACACTACCTTCCCCATAAAATCTACCCATGGTTTATCCGTTTTCTCCCTTCATCTGTCCAGCTCTACTGCATCATTAGTGCTGCTGGGTGAAAAGCTTGCTCTTCTTTCTCTCTAACTAAAAATACTATTCCATAACTTCACTACTCAAATCTAAAGTCTGATACATCATACTGTGCTGCACATTAATGCAACTACATTACTGACACTGCTGATACTCTACAGTTTGCAAAACTGTTAATTTTAACAGATCTAACTCTTATTCCCCTCTCTCCAGAGCACTTCCAGAAACCAGATGTGTAAAAGGAATAGGCTTATCCTATTTAGCTTTCTAAAAATCTGACAGGAGTAAAGTACTGCTCTGCTTATACACGTAATTACAATCTGCAAACTGTGAAAAAAATGTGGCATTCTGGGCCCAGCCTCCTCCTGTCTCAGCTGGTGGAAAGTACTGGATAAAAAATACACAGTATCCTGAACATCCTATCTTAAAAGATCATTTTTAGGAACTACATATACACACAGTGGTGCTTTACCTTGAATAGGAACCCTTATAACAAGGACAGAACTGGGCATTGAAGGAATGTAAACCACCCCATCAAGAGCTGCAGCCTAAAATTAATTTGCCACAGCATGCACTAGTGGTCCTTGATAAAGCAATCATGGCGTCTGGGCAATACATCATTTTCAAAATACACTACAACAAAGTATAACTTACAGAATAAAGGTAAAATTCCAAGATGCCTGTAATTGGAGCTATGACATGGATACAAATGTCAAGAAAAAAAAGAAATACAAACTGCATGTATTGGGGGGTTGCTACTAAAATGGACACCACACACTCATCAGAACATGACAGATGTAAAAAAAAACATCTCACCTTCAACTGCAAATTCTTCAGACAGGCAATGGCATCATAGTACTTGGTAGATGCCTCAGCAATCTTTCCTTGCTTGTATAGCTGGTTCCCCTCTTCATGAATAAATGGCACTGCCTCTAGCTTCTGTTCATCAGTCATAGCCCATGGGTCTTGTCGATAAGTGCCAGGTTCTTGTACCTGAATACATACATATATAAATCAGTACAACTTTTTATGCAAAGACACTAGAGTAACCTAGAGAAAATATGAAAATGCAATTATTCTAACACGAAAAGACAAATAGTGTATCAAGCTGTCTAGAAATTGCAGTTTTCTAAAGTATGACCATCTCCCCTACTTTTCCCGCTGCCATGAATTTTTCAGTTGTGCCCTATAGTCTCCCTTCCAGCAAGTTATCCAGCCATCTACAAGACTTCACGAAGTAGTATTTCTTCTTGAACCTTGACTTGGCTGCCAATCGTGAATCCTCATCTTTTATTTTTCCCTTTTTTTAAAGAAACATCTTTATTAAATTATCACTTACGACATAGGCAACCATATATTTACATAAATAAAAACAAATCGCATTAACAATCCCAGCTGCAAGCATTTTACATTAAAAGTCCTAGTAACACAATTCTAATTGCAAACATTATACATCACTTATAATCTACCCAGTCATCGTCAGCCATACATTACATAGCTCTTTCAAGTCCTGTCTTCATTTAAACCTCAGTCCTCCTCTTTATGTACTGTTCCCACAATTCCCATTTTTTTCTATGTAATTTGCTCCTACCCTTTTCTAAGGTTATTTACATTATAGATGGAACTGTAACAATTCTGATTGGTGTTTTATGATCTCTGGTAATCCAATGAGAGTGTAAGGACTGGGTTTACCTTTCAGACGTATTAGAATAAAGGGTTCAGCCCACTCTTACACACCTACACACGGTGGCTGACTACTGGCCCTAGCCACTCCCATTTACTATACAATAAAAACAGTGACTTAACCCTGTAATCTTCTCTAACACTAAGTAGCGCTTGGATGCAATAATAAAGGACTGTGAAATGAACGTCTCTCTACCGGTTATTTGGAGTTTCTACTATATATTTCTTGGGGATTTGACAGGATGCTGGCTGACTGATAAGACAGAGAGATACCTCACTCTGGTGCATTTCCTACCTCTACTGAGCATTTTTTGTTGGGTACATTGGTCCTGTTTATTTTACTGGTACTAAAATACCAACTCAAGTCTAAAAGGACTAGAACCTTTTCTTGATACAAGTCTAATTTCCCCTCTACGAGTACACCCTAGCATTTTGTGCTGTTCCTTCGGACCTATGTTAGGCTGAGGACTACACTCGCAGGTCAAGACCACCTCCATTTGATTGAGTTAATTGCTTTTTTGGCAGTCACCATGATTAGTCTCAGCAAGGCCTTACCATGTCTAGGCAATTCTGATTCTGTATCACAGCTCAGAAAAATAATTTCCATAGTTATATCAATTTGCTCACCCAGCATATCTGACGTAGTAGTCTACAGGGAATCTTTAAGGTCAACCAACTCATTACACTCCCATTATATCCCCAATTACCTCTTTCTTTCTCATCACACCTCCAACATTTGCAGTCTACCTGAGGAACGTAGGGGTACAAAAATATCTATGTAAACATTTCCAAGCAAAAATCCTAAATCTTCTAGATTTTGTTACATATTTGGGAGACATACATATAACCCCCCCCCCCCCCACACTGATTCTTTGTGAATTGCTTATCCAAGTTCTCTTCCCAATCCTTTCTAATCTCCCCTGATTGATTTTTACAATAGTCATGCAATATTTTATATGCTCTACTAATTATTCATTTTTTAACGATAGCTTCTGCGCTAGATTCTACTAAAAACTCTACCAATGCCGATCTTTCAATTAGGACCCGCCTATCTTTTTCTCTTTGTCTATACTTTGATATCAATCCTTGATAGGGAAAGCAATCTCTAATCTGCAGTCCTATTCTATTAACTTTCCCTCTCCAGTTATTTGCTTCCAATATCTTGGTTCCTTTGCCAATTTTCTCCAATAAATTCCAGCCCTCTCTTGCCTATTGTCTGCATCTCTAACTGCAGTCATCCCTATTGGCAGAATCTCCTTTCTCCATTCCTGTGTTGGCTTAGTTCTTTTTCCCCCAAACATCTTTATTACATTTGCACATATGACAAAGGCAATCTTACATTTACATAAATGAAAAACATACAAAATCATATCACTTTAGTTGCAAACAGTTTACATCGCAGACACCATTTCTGCTACTTTATAAATATAATATTCTATGTGATTACTGTTAATCTCAAAGATCTGCATACAAGATCCCAGTCTCTCCTTGTTTCTTGAGCTTCCCCGCCTTGTTTCATTGTCATCCCTTTCCACTTTCAGTTATTGTTTTCTGCTTGTGCTCTCTCTCTCTTGAATATATGTATATGTATATATATATATATATATATATATATATATATATATATGTATATCTTTATATAATATAGAGAAAGACAGAGAGAGGGGGGAGGGAGAGGAGTCTTAACTGTGTTGCTCTGAAATAGCCCTTGAAATCAGGTAATCCCAACCTGCTCTGCTGCTTTGTTCTATTGAAGAATCAACTTATCCCACTTGACTCCTGCCGTCTTCCCCTCCCAGATAAAATCCTTCAGCTCTTTACTGCACGCTATCCACTATTTCTATGGTTGATACAAATATGCCTGCCCTGTGCATAAGACTAAAGGGACTAAAAACATTTTAACTGCTTGTACCTTACCTACCCATATCCATGTAACAGCTTCCATTTTCTCAGTTTTTGTACGATCTTTTGTTTAGTCTCTTCCCATATCTTCAACTGCCACAATGGACTGATTTTTAACTCATACTCCTAAATACTTCATTGTATCATGTCCCCATAAATATGGATATTGCTGAACCAATTCATGTGGGGGTACACAATTTATCACTATTACATTTGTTTTTGCTTCATTAATTTTATATTCCTTAAAGATCTGAAACTGTCTCAAAATGTTCCACAATCCCGCAATGTCCCTTTCTGGTTTTGTCAGATATAAAATAACATCATCAGCAAATAGAGCCAGCTTTTCTTAACTACAATACCAATTATATCCTTGAATTTCCGTGTCCCTTATTTGCTTTTCCAGTGGTTCTAAATATAATGCAAATAACAAAGGGGAAAGAGGATACCCCTGCCTGGTTCCTCTGCTCAAGCAGAAATTATTAGAGAGGACCATACCCACTTTAATTTTCACCTCTGATCCTTCACATATCCTCCTAATCAACCTTATAATTTTATCAGGAAATGAAAATGTTTCCATTGCCCTGCTCAAAGTCCCAGCTTACTCTGTCATACGTTTTCTCTGCATCCAGACCCACTAACAGTGGTATTTTCTTACATTCTGCTTCTCTCTGGATCATCAGTGTTCATTTAATGTTGGCCTCCCCTCCAAAAAACCACACACTGATCCATAGCTATTAATTTTGACATCACGTCTGCTATTATTTTAGCAACTACAGACAAAACACTTTATAATAATTGTTTAGTATTGAAATGGGCCTGTATGAAGCTGGATCTGGCAGATCCTTACCCTATTCAGGTATCACAGCTACCACTGCTTTTTTCCAGGATGTTGGTGCTTCTCCTCCTCTTAAAATACTGTTAAACAAAGCCTTCCAGATCTTTATTGTTTTTCCCCTCCTACCTTCCAGAATTCCACAGGAATATATCTATTCCTGGGGACTTTCCTGTAGATTGGTTATACATCATCATTTTTATCTCATCACCTCCAATCTGAACTGTTAATACAGCCTTTTCTACCTCTAACCTTGGTATATTTATTTCTTCCATAAACATTTCCATTTGTGCTTTGACTTTCATAAAATTTCCACACATTTCTAATACTTTTACAGAATCTCTTATTTTCATTATATTTGAGGTGCAGCCCTTCTTTTTTCTCTTAAAAAATCTTATATATCTGTACTACATCTCACCTTTCAATCCTTTCATTCAGAAAGGATAAAATAACCTTCTCTTTCTCAATAGGCACACTACCATCCACAGCACTTCTGCCATCACTGCTTCCTTCTCCCCAAATGGCTTTTACAACTGCACCAAATACTGGCCAGACCAAGATGAGGCACACCAACCTTATTCCTTGAAACCACCCCCTAGGTACACAACCCAGGATCCTATTGGTTTTGTTCTCTGCCCATTCACACTGTTCCTACCTGCCAAACCTACACTCCAAGTTCCGCTTAAGATATTCTAGCCTGTTACTACTCCTAAAATGCATCGCCTTGCATTTGTTGGTACAAACTCTGGACTGCCACCGAGATGCCCACACAAGATCCCTTATGAGGCTCGTCTCCTATCCATCACAAGTCTATCTGCAATTATTGTCTCAATCTTACAGTCTGAAAATGTTTTCTACTCTCCAGGACATCTCACAGAAAACATGTTTAAGATGACTGGGGCCAGCACTGACCCCTGAGGTATCCCATCAGTTTTTCCTTTTCCTGCAAGTTTCCCCTCATCATTATTCATGTTTTTTTGCCTATCAACCACTTATTCAAAAAAAAATCTATAATTACAGGGTACAATCCTACGCCCACAATTTTACAATCAATGATCTGTGGGGCACTGTTTTAAAGACATTACTGAAATCCAAGTAGACCATATCAACAAGTTCCCCTCCACCCATCACCACCATCATCATCATGCCAGGTTAGTCCAACATGTGGCAGGTCAAAACCTTTCCAAGCTACTAATCTTGGACATTATCTTGTTAGGAATAAAGGCCAGACTGCCTAGCTCAAAGTTCAGCAGCAACCTTCTAGACCATCTCCTGTGCAGTGGTACTCTGGCAATCTTCTCATCCTTTAAAACTTGGAATGAAGAGCTGACATGAAGGTTACGATATCATACTATTCAGTGATACACCACTACTACACATCATACACACCAAGTGCCATAAATGCACAATAAATCGCAAACTATAACAAGTTGTATTGATACCAAAATGTCCAAATCTGTGCTTGCAGCCAACTGATACTTCTGGAAGGAAAATGGTTAACACCTGGCAGTTTTTAAATTTATTTCAACTTTATCATCCAGCTTACAGGATAAACTATTCACCATTAAAGAGATTTAAAACTTTAATGAAACTGAAGCACACTAAATACAATGATACCTTACTTTTTCATTCCATTCATTCTTTACAAAAATACTACATCCATGCAACACTTGCAGAAGTATGTAAACAGTCAAAGACCACATTAGCAGCGAAAAGTACAGTTGTGTACACTTACCATAAATGTAGATGTTCAAGTGTATTCACCGTTGCAGTCATCACATTTGGGTTATCCCTGCCAGGGTAGCCCTCAGTCGGCCCGAATACCAGAGGCTTAGTGTTTCTGGGTCTGTTGCTGTCGCTCCAGGACTGATGTCAGGATAAAATCAGGCAGCCGACACCATTACAACAGTTTTTCTTGCCCTGTCAGGAGCCCTGAATAGGGAGCTAGGTTATGGTGGAAGAACACCACCAGTAGAAAGTAAATACAAAAATTTCCTTGTAAGGAGAGAGACAGAGAGAGAGAGAGAGACAAGACAAGGAGGATGGAGGGAGGGAAACCAGGACTGCAACAGTGAATACACTCGAACATCTACATTTATGGTAAGTGTACACAACTGCACTATGTTCTTTGTGTTTCACTGTTGCAGTCATCACATTTGGGTTGATTCCCAAAGCTGAAGAAAATGGTGGAGGCAGTCAAGAAGACTGGGGGCTGGCTAGGATGCCCTGCAAGACTGCGGTGGCAAAGCCTGCCCTGGATTTGGAGAAGATAGGCAGGTGGCAATGCTTGGTGAAGGTATGAACAAATGTCCATGTTGCAGTCTCTAGAATGTCCTTGGTGGGGACCCCTCTGAGGAAATCTGCAGAGGTGGAGGTTGCTCTGGTGAAATGGGTTCTGACCCCTTGGGGGGAGATTTGTCGTGCTGTTTGTAGCAGAAATGGATGCAGTGTGCTATCCATTTGGAAATTGTTTGTTTGGATATGGCCTTGCCCTCTGCTCCTGCAGCAAAGCTGACTAGCAATTGATCAGTTTGATCTAGAGAGTGCAGAATCCTTTCCTCCTTGTTTTGTGGGTTAGGGAAAAAGGTGGGCAAATGAATAGATTGGTTTGAGAGACACACTGGACACCACTTTTCACATGAAGGATGGGTTAGTCCTGAGGAAGACCATGTCAGCATGGAAAATGATGAAGGGCTCTACAGCCATAAGTGCTTGTAGCTCTGATACTCTTCTAGCTGAAGTGATGGCCAGAAGCAAGGCCGTCTTCCAAGAGAGAAATTTTAACTCTGCTGAAGCTGCAGGGTGAGCTTTTCCAACACAAAGTTTAGGTCCCAAGCTGGGGTAGGAGCTCTTCTGGGTGGCCTCAAGTTGTTAGCCCCTCTTAGGAACTGTTTGATGAGAGTGTGTGAGAAAAGAGGTGGCTCTGTGCTAAAATGAGCAGAGATGGCAGAGGCATAAATTTTAATAGAAGAGAAGGATAGATCCCTGTGTAGTAGGTCTGCCAGGTAATCCAGGATGTGAGGTAGGGAGGGCTGTGCCATTCTGGCTCCCTTAGCCTGGATCCAGGAGCAAAACCTTTTCCACTTGTCAGCATAAGACTTTCTAGTGCTGGGGTGTCTGGCCTCACATATAACATCTAAAACTTGTTTGCTTAGACTGGCATCTTGAGTAGAGGTCAGGGAATAAGCCAGGCTGTCAGATTGAGGGTCTGCAACTGGGGATGCAAGAAATCTCCATTCCTCTGGGTCAGGAGTGTAGGGAACTGAGGTAGGTGCCATGGTGGCAGGGATGACAGGCTGCGAAGCAGTGGGTACCAATGCTGCTGTGGCCAAGTCTGGGACAATCAGGATTTTCCTCGTTTTTTCCTCCCTTACTTTGAGCAATACCCTTTAAATGAGCAGTAGAGGGGGGAATGTATAGACAGAGAGCTTTACCCACTGGAAGGATAGAGCATCCACTTTCCAGGTCTTGCTGTGAGGTTCCCTGGTGCAGAATTTGCTGAGCTGATGATTGGAGTGGAAGGCAAAGAGGTCGACCTTCAGGGTGCCCCATTTCTGGGTTACAAGGGTGAAGGTTCTAGGGTCTAGCTGCCACTCATGTGGGTCTAGCAGGTTTCTGCTTACGTTGTCTGCCAGAGAGTTTATAGTGCCTGGCAGGAATTGTGCTAACAGGTGCAGTTGCATGGCTGAGGCTGTTTGCAAAGGGTCATGGCGAGCCTGCACAGATGATAAAAAAGTGAGTCCCCCCCTGCTTGTTGAAATACCACATTAATGTGGTGTTGTCCGTTTTGATCATTAGAGGCCCCGGGGAGAGTAGGGGTCTGCTGAAAGCTGTCAAGGCGTGCTGAACAGCTAACATCTCTTTTTGATGTGTAGATGTATTTGATTTGGGCTCCAATGGCCATGAATGCACCTGCCGTTCAGGTGTGCACCCCAGGCATAGTCTGATGTGTCTGTGGTGAGGGTCTGGCCAGCGTGGGGTTGTGAGAAGGGCAGTCCCTTGTTGTGGTAGCATGCTGCTGCCCACAAAAGAAGATCTTTCCTTAGACAAGGTATCATTGGTATAAGAGTTTCCAGGTCTTGAGAGTGCTGACACCAAAGGCTTTTTATGTACCACTGAAGTTTCCTCATATGCAGTCTGGCGTATGGAATGAGTAGAATGCAAGAAGCCAGGAACCCTAGAGCTTGCAGGATTTTCCTTGCGGATAACGGGTCCTGGTGACTAGTTGACAGAAGTGAGCTGTCAGGCAGGATTGTTTTTCTGGTGTAAGGAATGCCATCTGGGATGCTGTAGCCAGGCTTGCTTCCAGGAATACAATTTTGTGTGTGTACTAGTTTGGATTTCTTATCGTTGACAGTATAGCTCAGGGAGGTCAGTAGGTCCTTTACAAAGGCCAGGTGCTTGAGCAGTTTTTCCTGACCGTCTGCCTGAATCAGGCAGTCGTCTAAGTTTGGGTAAATTTGAATATTTCTTTCTCTGCAAAAAGCAATGATGGGAGCCAGACATTTTGTGAAAACTCTGGGAGCAGTGGATAAGCGCAGATAACTGAAAGGGCAGTGATCCTGCCCTAAAACTTAGGTATTTCCTGCAGGATTCCCTGATTGCGATGTGTAGGTAGACCTTTTTTAGGTCTAGGGTGGCTAACCAAACATCCTTGGAAAGCATAGGTAGAAGCTGTTGGAGGGTGAGCATTTTGAATTTTGGTATCAACAGAAAGGTGTTTAGAATGGATAGATCGAGGATGGAGCGCCATGTGCCCTCTTTTCTGGGTACCAGGAAGAGTCTGGAGTAGAAATCTTGGCCTATTTGTTCTGCAGGAACATGCTCTATTGCCCTCAGAGAGGGCAGGGAAAGGACTTGCTTTTTGGCCTCTGCCCACTGGTATGGGGGAAGATCTGGGAACCCTTTTGGGGTTGGCAGAGTGTGGAAATAAAATTTGTATCCCTGGGACACTATGTTGAGGACTCAGCAGTCGTTAGTAATGGTGGCCCAGTTGCTTGTGTGGAAGGAGAGTTTTCCTCCTAGGGGCAAGAGCAGGTGGGCAAAGGGGGGGGGGTGGAAGTGTAAAGTCATTGTGAGTTCTGGCTTTGCACTCCCTGGTTTTGAAGAGGAGGAACTCCATTGCCTAGATCTCTGCATTCCCTGGGGCTGTTATCTCGGGGGGGGGGGCTGCTTACCCTGGCTCTGGGCTGACTTGCAGGGGGCAGGAAGGGACCAGTGCTTGTAGGGGCAATGCCTACTGAACCTCGGTGGCTGGACCTGTAAGAAGTATTTAACTGTCTGCATAGATTTAGCTTTTTCTTCCATCTTTTTTAACACCTCTTCTGCCTTAGTGCCAAATAAGTTGCCTTTGTGCAAGGGTGCGTCCAATAATTTGGATATGACATGGTCTGGCAGGAGCCGTTCCTTAAGCCAAGGATGCCTTCTAAGGACAGAATAAGTGACTGCTGCCCTGCAAGATGCTTCTAGGGCATCAAAACCACGCTGTAAGGTGTGCTTAGTTACTTGACTTGCAGAATGCATCAACTCTTGTAACACTTTATTTTCTGCACAAGCAGGGAAAGAAGGTATTTTTTTGTTTGAGGAGTTCCATGGTATGTTGCTGATATTTCAGCATATGGAACAGACAATTTAATGCTTTAATAGCAAAAGTAGCAGAGGTGTATACTTTTTTACCCCATCTGTCTAAAGCTCGGGAATCCCTATCTGAGAGGGTGGGATTCTTAGCTGAAGTTGCTTTGATACCTTTAGGTCCTTGAGAGATGACCTCTGGGTCAGCAGTAGGATTTTTGAAGAGAAATGTGCGAGTCAGGGACTCTATAGTACCTGCCAGGTTTCCTGGGAGCAGGAGGGAGGGTGTCAGGGGTCAGACTGGATTTCATATAAACATCATACACAACATCCAGGACAGGAGGGATGGCCAGGGGTCTGTGCTGTGGAAGATCTAAGAATTCCCTGAGTCTCTTTTTTGCCTGAGGACAGTCCTGACATTCCCATTGGAAATGCTCCCTTAAAGGATGTAGGGCTCCCCCAAAGGGAAATCCTTGGGTGGAGAGGCTGAAGGGATGGATTCCTCTGCATCAGAATCCTCATAAGCAGAGAGGGGTTACATATTTTCATATTCACATGCATCAGAGTCATCGAACTCCTGTTCAGATAAAACTACTGGGGACAAGTCTCTTTCTTTTGGAAGGGGTAGCCTGGCTTCCCCTGATAAGCATTATAAGGTCTTCCACCATTCTAAGCATTTGAGACTGAGGCAAGGAAGCAGGTACCTGAACTTGGGTAGCCGTTTTTTTGGGTGTGGTTCATACCCTGTGCCTTAGAAACTCTGTAGTTTTCAAAAGAACTGTGGACGCGAAAGAAGTTGTCTGTCTGTGTCGAGTATCAGTAGTGCGAAGTACTTCCTCGGAAGCCGGTGCCTGCTCAACGGCTCTGGACCTATCCAAGGTAGAGACATCCACAGGATCCTTAGACGAAGAAGAGTATTGCGGCATACCGGACTCCAAAAGGTCTCAGTAGCGGCCTGCGAATTCACAGAAGCTGGCATCAGGGCTGCGAAAGCTCCTCACTGAGGACCAAAGAACTGATGACTAGCTTAACGGAAGCGTCGTCAGCAATTTTGGACCTGTGCGGTCTGTTTCTGTCTTTATCCTTACATTTTTTCGGAAGATCCATTGCCAGATGGCTTACTGAAGCCATATCAGAATTAGAGGACTGAAATTCGAGTTGTACAGTATATATTAAGATCATCCGCAAAAGCCGCCATTGTTATTTTAGTTCCATAAAGTATTGGGGCATTATGATATACATTCTGTTTAATATATAAAAATAAGGGTTCTAGATATATATTGAATAGTAACTTCAAAAGATGGGCTATCAAAGTTCAACACTTTCATGGGAATTTATGATTTTACATATCCCTGCAAAAGAACTTTCTAGGTCACAAATCACTATATTTAATATCTTTTTATTAATGAAACTATATATAGCTACAAATTGGTTAAACCCATCTCAAACTTCATGGGATAACTTTAAGATTCTAGCAATGAGACATATATTAGCCCACAAATTACTTCTTCATGATCATAATAAAAATATCAATAATTCGAAAATATGGGAACAAGTGTTTAATATTATATTGGCGTAATACTTTGAACCTAAATGTATTCTGAGTTATGTATACATTTTAAGGAAACTTTTTAACAACATATTGTTTATTACTTGAATCATTCTTAATCATTTTTACATCTTCTTGTATAAATTCATGTTACAGTTGGAAGCATTCATGTAAATATCGTATATATGTTATGGTGTTATTATTAGAAACATTATTTGGTATTTATCTTTAATTCTGTTTTTGTTTTAAGTTTGTATTGAAAATGATAAAACAATAAAGATTTATTATTGAAAAAAAAAAAGAATTAGAGGACTGAAAATACCTAGCTACAAAAAGGGCCCAGCAACGTATAGTTCTGGCGTTGAACAAAGCACAAAAGCGATAGCGGGGGACGTTGTGGTCTGGGCCTAAACAAGTGACACAGCAAGAATAGAAGTCTCGGTGTGGTATTTGCTTTCCACAGGTGAGACCATTGTTAACTTTTTCTGACATCGGTTAGAGCAAGAAAAAAGGATCCCCAATGGGGTACTTAGCTTTAGAAGACTTCAGCTCAAATTTGGAAATGAAAAACTCAGGTAGCGGCCAACCGGCACTTGTACAAACTGCTTCTGCTTCGGGCTTCTCGGCAAGAAAGACTGATGTAATGGCATCGGCTGCCTGATTTTATACCACTGACGACCCGACGTCAGTCCTGGAGTGACAGCAACCGACGCAAAAATAATAAGCCTCTGGTATTCGGGCCGACTGAGGGCTACCCTGGCAGGGATCACCCAAATGTGATGACTGCAACAGTGAAACATGTAGAATATCTATTATGCTGTTTGCTGCTCTCTGGTTCAGGACTTGTAACTTGTCACTGTTGATATGTGCACTGACAACGATAAACAAAACTCTAGAAGTAAAAAACTTCAAAGGGGTGTTGTATACAAATGTACTGAAAAGAATAGATGGGGTACTCAGTTTTATAAATATTTTCTCACATTTTTAACAAACTTTTTGTACAGGTAATATCAGAAAATTTGCATGAAGCATGCAATTCCAAAGTTCTATTTTTAATTACTTGCACACTTTCCCTAAACTTTACAGGTTTACTATTATCATCTATACCCAAGTCAGCAGTTAAATGCAATGAAGTACCATCTTTCATCTCTTAAAATCACCTGGATAAAAAGCCCATTTTTGATCAAAGGGCTGGCTATCTTTATACAAGACTATTTGCTCACAGAACTGGAGCACACACACACTCAAAATCTATAGTTTTCTGCAGCACCACTGCATTGTCATCCTCTGTTGCAGAATGCAGCAGCCTAACTGGTTGCAGATGGATTTCACTACTATACCGTCACAGTAGGTCAATTTTTCAGCAGCTGACCAGGGTTGGAATAGATATTGACCATCAGACAGGACTTTATAGGGTAGGATGAGTTCAACTATCAAGTTAACACACCCTCTTCTCTATTAAAAGGTTGAGAAACCAACCAATATAGGAAGATCCCACAAGGAAATCTGAGTTCCAACATGCACTAGAGCTAAATAAAGCCAAGAGAAAAGTAAATTCTAATAATTAAAGTCTGCACAACAACTCTAATAAAAGGAAAAAAATCTGGTATCAATTAAATTCAGGCTTAATCTTGGACACCATACTGCTGTTATATTCCCAGGAGGCAAGCAAGGATATCAAGCAGCAAACAGCAACTGATGCTTAAAGACAAGGTGTGCCCTAAAAGGAAAGGATAGTGCTGCGTAACAGGGAAAATACACCAGCATACTGCTTTAAGTCCTTTGTTCATGCCAATGGGAGTTAGTGCAATAGCACATTCCTTTCATACTGCAGCTTACAAAGCTGTACATGATTCCAAACGGAGATAACAAAACTACGACACCTCCTTATATAAGTCACAACTGTTATTTTATTATTTTACAACCTCTTTGTGACTATATTAAGTGCTCTGGTAATCTGGTTGTTTGAGGTTAAGGAATTCCTGTCTTATGAATGAAAGAATTCTACATCATCTTAAAAACACCGCTACCAACGTCATCAAGATCAGGCCTAGTTTCAGGCAGAGATTCAGAAACGAACAGTGCAAAATTGCACTCTGAATTTCAACATGCAAGACGGGGTCTGATTCAGACAAGTAGTGCTGTCACACAATCTGGCAAAACTCTGCATGATTGGCATTTCATGCAAATGACTGTATGAGGATATGGAAATAAGAAACACTATGGTAATAAGCCCAACTGTGAATTCAAATGAGGGTAAATTTGGTGGAGTTATTCAGAAACGTATACAAATTGGGAAACAAGCTGCAGAAGCCAGTAAGTTTGTACACTGCCATTTTTGTGATGATCAAAGACACAGACAGTGCTAAAATGCTAGGAGTAGCATTCATATTAGCCGGAGAATATATGCTAAGAGTCTTTCTCAAAGCCTGTGTCTGTAATGGTGTGCGCAGATAGATCCAATGGGGTTCAATATATCATTAACTCCACAAAGTACAGTTGTGTACACTTAGCATAAATGTAGATGTTAAGAGTATATTCACTGTTGCAGTTCTGACTTGTGTGATTTCCTGCCGTGGAAGCCCTTGGTTGGCCAGACTACCAGAGACTATTTTCCCCCTCCTCCTAAAAGCTAGCTGACACCTTATCTGACGTCACTACTTTTGGGTATAAAGGGAGTTGGCCATCACCATGACCGGAGTACTTTCTTGCCCTTAACAAGTAGGAGCCCCACAGTGTGTACTTGAAGCCAGGAGTCTGGGAGCTTGTACTCCAGAATATTGTGGAGGAGGAAGTGGGCCACCCTGACTGAGCAGGTGAATGTTCTAGCCTACCTCATAGGCCAGAGGGGAAGGAGGGAGGGAAAGAATACTGCAACAGTGAAAGCACTCGAACATGTACCTTTACGGTAAGCGTTTACAACTGTACTATGTTCTTCGTGTTCACTGTTGCAGTTCTGACCCTGTGGAATGATTCCCAAAGCTGAAAAGGAGGGTGGATGAAAAGATAAAGGAAAGGCAAGGATGGCCTGCAAAACAGCAGTGGCAAATCCTGCTCTACACTTGGAAAAGGTAGGAAGATGGTAATGTTTGGTGATGGTATGCTCTAAGGACCAAGTAGTTGTCTTTGGTGGTCAGCCCTTTAAGAAAGGCAGTAGAGGTAGCATCAGCCCTGGTGGAATGTGTTCTCACAGCCTCAGGAGGCTTCTTACTATGATGGTTGCAGCAAAAAGAGATAAAGTGGGAGATGTATTTGGAAGTAGTTTGTTTTGAAACTGGTCTCTCCTCAGAGCTACTGGAAAACGCTACAAAAAGTTGGTCTGCTTTCTTGACATTCTTGGTTCTAAGTAGTAACACAGTTACCTATGCACATCCAAAGAATGAAGGATCATGACTCCCTTGTTCTGAGGGTTAAGAAAAATGTAGGTAAGTGTACGGTCTGGTTTAAAGAAGTCTCTGCCACTACCTTGGGCATAAGGAAGGGTTGGTCCTGAGAAACACTCCGACTGGGTGGAAAATGATGAAAGGTTCACACACAAGGGCTTGAAGTTCTGACACCCTTCTGGCTAAGGTAATGGCTAGTAGGGAAGGCTGTCTTCTATGTCAGGAATCTTATCTCAGTGAAAGCCGCTGGTTCAAAGGGAGGAATGGTGAGCTCCTACAGAATGAAAATGAGATCCCAGTGAGGAAGAGGTTTCCTGGAAGGCCTAATGTGGACAACCCCTCTCAGAAACGTTTCATGAGGGGATGTCAAAAGAGAGGAGGTTGAGAGGGCAGATGGGCAGAAAGAGTTGAAGAATGGATTTTTGTAGAGGAGTAGGAGAGACCTTTTCCAAAAAGGTTGGACATGTTTGGCAAGAGAAAAGGAGTCTGAGCTTGATGAGTGATTTGTCCCCTCTGTCTGCACCAAAGAATGAATCTTTTCCATTTGGCAGAGTAAGACTTCCTACTGCTAAGGTTCTTCTGGCCTCTTTTAGAATGTCCAGGACCTGCCTGTTGAAGATAAACCACTTCCATGGGATCAGGGTATCATTAAAGCTGTCAATCTGAGTGTGTGCAGGTTGAGGTGCATTACTGAGGCTCTGTTCTGCGTTAGCAGGTTCACTCTCTGTGGCAGTTGCCATCACTCCCTGTTGATTAGACTGAGTAACAGACTGCCAGTGCTGTCTCAGCCAATCTGGGACTATCAGAACTACCCTTGACCCCTCTTCCCTTATCTTCAGCAAAACTCTGGGTAGGAGTGGTATGGGGGGTGTAAAGGAATAGGCCTGTCCAAGGAAAGGAAAACACACCTGTCTTCTTGGCTAACTTCATTTTGTTCGTGGAGCAAACTTTTTTAAATGAGCATTTTATTTGGTGACAAAAAGGTTTACTTGTGGCACTCCCCATTTTTTGGCTATGCTGAGAAATACTTCCCAATGCAGTTGCCACTCATGGTGGTCTGACAGGCTCCTGTTAAAGTGATCTGCTAGTTGATTGATTCCTCCTAGTAGGTAAATGCCATGAGGTGCAGCCCTAGGGAGTTCACTCTTTCCCAAAGGTTCAGGGCTAGGCGACAAAAGGGGTAAGAGTGGACCCCCCCCCCGCTTATTTACCATGACTGTGGCATTGTTCATCTTCACCAGGACGACTCTGGATTTCCATTTCTCTTGTAAGGCAATAAGGCCTTTTTGGACTTCCATTAGTCCTTTTAGATTGATGCCTTTGTTTTTGAACTTGGAAGTCCCATTTGCCTTGAGTCGGGAGGATGTTGAAGTGGGCTCCCCAGGCTATTTCTGATGCATCTGTTGCAGAGTTTATTCCTTGCGGGATGAACCTGAAGGAAAGGCCTAGATTGAGGGAGCGTGTTTGGGCTCACCAGGCAAACTCGTTCCTGAGGCAAGGAAGCAGTTTTATTCTAAAATTGAAAGATCATGCCTGTTCATAGGTTCACAGGGGATTTACCAGGCTAATGGCACAAGAGCAGTTACAAGCCTAGCGAATAATACTCAAGATATGACAATATTACATCTTAATTCCCCAGTTAAGGCGTGGGGTGGTATCAGGGGAGTAGATCTTTGAGTGTCGGAGCCCTGAGTCATTTTATAGACTGCCTCTGTTTCCAAGGGACAAGGGCAGTATCCTAGGAGTGAATTTAAGGTTCCCCATCCATTTATCCAAATACTTTCTGAAGAGAGGGAGGGGTAGGATTTGCTTTACGAAGACTGGGAAGTTTATTCCATAGACAAGGAAGCCTTAGGGATACAAATCTTTCTCTCCAGCAAGTTCTGTTGGAGTCATAAATAAGTTTCAGGTCTATGGAATGTGTAACACTCGTGCAATTTTTCTTGTGAATATGTAACATTTTCATCAGGGCTGGATCACCCAATGCCTTGTAGGTCAGGCACAAGTCCCCTCTCAATAAAATATATAGAAGGAGTAAAGGGATAGGACCTTTAGTCAGTCTGCATATTACATGTGTCTTACACTTTGTATTTTTTTTAGTTAGAAACCTCTGGGGCCCACTCCAACTGGTGTAAGTACCTGATTGGGTACGTGCAGAAAGGAACATTGTACTCTATTATGAGGGCAGAGTTCAATAGCACTATGACTTCCTTTGATCTTGATGCCATGCCTTTACTTATAAGTTGAGCCATACTGAAAGATTTCCTCACCACCTTAGCTACCTGTGGTCAAAGTTTAGGTTACTATCTATCTGCGTTCCTAGGTCACTCACCACAGGCTCTACTTTTACAGGGATGCTATCAATATTATAATTTGCAGGGATATCTGATTTACCAAAGGGTATTACACATTTTTTTAGCATTTGGTCTCAGACCATGGTTTTGGCACCAGTCGTCAGCAAACTTGGTGACCCAGAGACCCCCAACATTGGCCTTCACTTCAGAGAAGTATATACCAAACAGGAGGGGGTCTCAACACTGAGCCCTGTAGGACACCTGTAGTACCAGGTTTCTTATCAGAAGTGGATTCACCTATCCAGACAAGTATTCTGTCAGTGAGCCAGTTGGCTATCCATCTGATGATGTAGAGTTTATTCCTAACACAGTAAGTTTATCAGTGATCATCGAGTGGGGGATTGTGTTGAAAACTTTGGCTAGGTCTACATAAGCAGTGTGCACTGTTTTATCCTCATTCATGGCCCTGGTGACTTTCTCGAAGAAGTTTACCAGATTGGGCAGGCAAGACTTCCCTTTGAAAAAGCCAAATTGGGTCTAGTCCAATGTTTGGAGAGTTCCTGTGTCATTATTGATCAGGTCCGTGTTAATTCTCTTCAGGGCCTTGCAGACAAAACTAGTCAAGCTTATGGGTCTGTTGATGGGCTGCCCTTGTGTAGAGTAACAAATGTTACAGTCCTCCATTCCTCAGGGACAAAGCTCATCTTGAAGTTGTGGTTAAACAGGCTTTTTAGTGGCCCTGTTTTAAGCTATTTAAGAAGCATCCTGGAATGTTGACGGAACCCATGGAGGCTGTGTTTTTTTAGTGAGCGCAGTAAGGACCTGTTCCCTCATAATGACTGCTAGGGGGATGGTTGCAGGTATTTCTCTGGGTATGGTAGAAGGTGATTGTGTGTGGGGGGGGGGGGGGGGGTTGAACTGAACTTCTCAGCCAGCAGGCTTGCTATAGTTTCAGGCTGGGTGTTAAGTGTTGCTGTTCATGATTAACTTGGCACATTGCTGAGTGTTTCCTCCGAGGTTATGACCATAATTAAAAAAAAGCCTTATGGTTATCTTTCACCTGGAAGCCTATCTTTGCCTCTCAGTTTGCTTTGGCAGATTTGACCAGCTCTCTTATTTGTTTGTTTAGACTGGTGAGCATCTTTTTACACTGTTTCATATGTTCCTTCTTGGCAATGGAGAGGATGTTTTTCCTTTTGTTTAATGGTCTATTTATACTAGGGGTCCACCAGGATGGTTTAATTTTGTCAGTAATCATAGGTTTGACTCAAACAGGTACTGCCTCTTTTACGCAGCTATGAATGTAGTGGTACAGTGCTTTTGTGTACAGCTCAGAATAGGCATCAGTGTCATATGGGTTCAGAGAGACTTGGAAGTTTAATAAGCAGTCACTTAGTTTGAGGCAATTGGCCTTAGCAATGTTCTTAACCGGTTTGGAGTTAGATGAGGTTCTAGGTTAGTTTTAGTACTAAAGGAGATTGTTTTGTAGTCAGATCTTACCAGGGAGAAGTTAATGAATGGGAGGGAGGGAGCAGCATCCCCCCATGTTCATGAGTACTAGGTCTAGAATATTTGTACCTCTAGTTGCTGATGCTAACTAGTTGCTCCAAGGTGTTTGCATTGACGAAGTCCAAAAACCTCTGAGCAAGCAAATTAATGGGTCATAGAAGTCTCTCAGTTTATGCAGGGGTAGTTGCAATCATCCATAAGTATGGTTTTAGGCTGAATGTTAAGAGTTTCCAGTAGGTTTACATAGGAGGTGTGGTTTTCCAGACTCATGTTAGGGGATTTGTAGCTAGCAAGGATATGACAGAGTCACATCTATGGTTACCTGGGCATGGAGCAGCTGAAGCGAGTCATGTCTATATGAACACTGAGCCACCTCCTCCCTTTGGTTTATCCTGAGCTGAAGGGGATCGGAATGTATGAAAGGCATTGTCGCATTTGATAGCTGGGGTGCTTTCCATGGTTCTGAACCATGTTTCTGTGGCTGCAGACATATCTGTGTTCTACAGGGTGAGGGGTGCTTCCAGGGAGTGTATTTTTTTATTTAAACTCCTAACATTGAGCAGCAGTACTTTTGGGCAGTCTCCGCTCTCCTAACTAAATATACCAACTCTGAGATCGCACTACAGTGGGGAAAGGGGCAAATTTACGCCGATGGCCAAGTGATTTTTTTTCCATTGGAAAAAATCACTGATTTGGCCGTCCGCGTAATTCCTGGTTCGCTCTTTTTGTGTCGATGAGGAGGCATTTGCTGTAATGTCTCTTCAATAATCTGACATAGACACGTTTTATTAGCAATCCAAGATCTTGTAATCTAGTGTCCATGCCAGGCAAAGGAATGCTCTGAATAAATGAGCACAAGCTCACAAAAATGTAAGGCTTTTATACCAGCAGGATGAAAGACTTTTACACAGTTAAGCCCTCAGGCCAATCAGATAAACACAGAATAAGCCTTCCACCAGCAGTTCCCAACTCAGACAGTTTGAGATAGCCATCTGTTCCTGCTACAGTGCACATTTCTGAGATACCACTGCAGTTTTCTCAAATGCAGTCTGGCCAGAGGGAGCATGAGAATGCAAAAGGCCATGTATCCCCGGGCCTTGAGATACTATCTGGCTGTCTAGGATTGTTTTGAAGTAAAGGTTTAGGAAGGTAGCCTTGTCTGGAGGACGGAAAGCTTTCTGAAGAGGCGAGTCCAGTAAAGCCCCTAGAAACACAATCCTATGGGGTTTGTTTGAGATTTTTTGTGTATTGATGATGAACTCCACTGAGTTGGGTGTAAAGCAGGTCTGCTTTGAGTATTTCAAATTCTGGGATTGTTGTCTGAATGAGGCAACCAGCTAAGTAAGGGCAAATCTGAATTCCATTTGTCCTGCAGAAGGCTATCATTGGGGCTAGGCATTTTATGAAGACTATGGGTGCAGTAGAGAAGGGCAGAGCACAGAACTGATAGAAGTTTTCACACCTGCTCTGAAGCATACGAAACTTCTGTCTGAATCGGGAGCAAATAACTAGAGAGGAAAAGATTAAAGAATGGGAAGACACCAAGAACTTATTTGGACTGGAAGGCTAGAGACTGCCTTCACTATCACAAACTGATATCAGAGTATAGGCAAAGAAAAGGAAATAGGGGGGGGGTCCTAAACAAAAGGCCAGCACTGGTAGAGTTTTTACTAGAACCTACATCAGAAGTTGCCATTAAGAAAGGAATAATTAGTAGAGCATATAAAATATTGCATGATAAATATAAGAATCAATCGGAGGAGGTTAGAAAAGATTGGGAACAGAGTTTGGATAAGCAAGTCTCAAAGAAACAATGGGTGGGGGGTATATGTATGTCTCCCAATTATGCAACAAAGTAGAAGATTTAGGATCTTTGCTTGAAAGTGTTTACATAGGTATTTTTAAACCTCAAGTAGACTCCAAATAATTTTTCCTCAAGTAGACAGCAAATGTAGGTGGTGTGATTGGAAGATATTTTCTTGCAGTGTAATAGTTGGCAGACTTTAAATATTCCCTGCAGACTTCTCTGTCAGAGATGCTGCATCAGCAAATTGATGTAACTAACGAACTTATTTTCTGAGCTATGATACAGAATCAGAATTGCCTAGACATAGTAAGGCCTTGCTGAGTCTAATTATGATGGCTGCCAAAAAAGCAATTACTAGAAAATGGAAATCAGAGTCTAAACCAATTTTACTAGAGTAGCGAAGATAGTAACAGAGATAAAACAGCTGGAACTGGGATCTTTAGAAAATGGTAGGAGCAAATTACATACAAAAAGAAAGAGAACTGTGGGATCTATACATGCAGAAGAGGAACGAGGTTTAAAAGAAGGCAGGATTTGAATGAACTATGTAATGGTTGACTGACAATGACTGGATAAGTGAAGTATAATGTTTGCAGCTACATTTGTGTCGGCATGGTTTGTAATGTATAATGTTTGCAACTGAGATTGTGTTGGTACGATTTATTTTCATTTATATAAATGTAAAATTGCTGATGTCATACATGATAATTTAATTAAGATGTTTATTTTTTAAAAAAAAAAGAACCTTCTATGTGACTGCTCTATGGGGATATGGAGGTATCCATCTTTTAGATTAAGAAGTTATGTACTCACCATAACGTTCCATCTGAGTAGGTGACTTCATTTGTCTGCAACCTTTGGGTCTTGGATCTGACTTCGGATCAGAGCTGGCAACTTATATTACAGCTTATGGATCCGAGCTCCTAGCTCCTCCCCTTACCCATAATCCCCTGCCAACCCTGATTGACCTCAGATCAAGTTTGCCCTTATACCAAATTTCAGACCAAAAGTGTCCCGAAAGGGACCAAGAAAGGACATTCAAGAATTGACTTCTGAAGGCCAGGGGGAAGGAGGGGGGGTGGTTGCAGACAAATGAAGTCACCTACTCAGATGGAACGGTATGGTGAGTACATAACTTCTTAATCTGAAGTAGGGACTTCATTTGTCAGCAACCTTTGGGACAGAATCCCCAGCTACCTGAAACTTGGGTGGCCATCATGGAAGGATGTTCCGGAGCACTGCGGAGCCAAAGGATGCTCTCCCTCTGGAAATAACGTCCAGCTTATAATGGTTGATAAAGGTATGAGATGAGGCCCAAGTGGCTGCAGAGCAAATATCATCCAAAGATACTCTAGATCTAAAGGCAGCAGAAGTAGATATGGAGCGAGTAGAATGCGCCCATACTCCCTGAGGTGCGGGCCTCCCCGAAGTTTCATAGGCCAGAAGAATACACTGTGAAATCCATCGTGATAAGGTGACCTTAGAAATAGCTTTACCCAAACTGAATTTGGCAAAGGAAATGAACAACTGATCGGATTTGTCTGTGACCAGCAGTCCTATGAATGTAGAAGCGCAGTTGTCTGTGCACGTCTAAGGAATGCAGCTTGTATTCTCCTTTATTCTAGTACTTAGGGAAGAAAAAGTACAGTTTTGTACCTACCATAAATGTAGATGTCCGAGAGGTATGCATCTGCAGTCCTAACAAATGGGTTGTCCTGGCCGCAGGCAGCCCTTCGGTCGGCCGGATTCCAAAGTCTGGGTCTGGCCTCGGCTGATGTCGTACTTCACCCGACGTCATAGCTGCAGTTCAGCGGGTATAAAGGCATCAGCTGACACCATTTTCCTCAGTGTTTCTTGCCCCAGATGCCAGGTGCCCTCTAGGAAGGCTAAATTTGGATAAATGCAAATGTTTCCAAACAATAGAGAGCCAATAGAAATAAACATGTATATACATATATACAAACAAATACACCATAATAGATTCCCCCAGCTAGCTACAAGATGGGCAAATACCCTAGGAGTACCACAGAGGGGAAGGAGGGTGGGTAATCCTGACTGCAGATGCATACCTCTCGGACATCTACATTTATGGTAGGTACAAAACTGTACTATGTCCTTCAAGGATGCATCTGCAGTCCTAACAAATGGGTAGAATACCATAGCCAAACTGGGGGAGGAGGCAGTAAGGAGGCACTAAGAGCTTATGGTGTAGTTAAGATCCCTTGCAAAACAGCAGTGGCAAAACCTGCTCGGGATCTGGAGTATAAAGGTAGATTATAATGCTTGGCAAATGTATGCACGGAGCTCCAAGTAGCAGCCTCTAAAATGTCTTTGGTAGCCACTCCTCGTAAGAAAGCTGTAGTAGTGGCTGTAGCCCTTGTGGAGTGAGGCCTGATGTTTTCTGGAGTTGCCTTTCCATGAAAAGAGTAACAAAATCTAATGCAATTTCCTATCCATTTTGAGATTGTTTGTTTTGAAATTGCTTTTCCTTCCATTCCTGTTGCATATGCTACCAGAAGCTGGTCAATTTTTCTATTGTTCTTGGTTCTGTCCAGGTAGTAGCGCAATTGTCTGTGTACATCCAAGGTATGCAGCAATCTTTCCCCCCTGTTCTGTGGGTTGGGGAAGAAAGTTGGTAGGTGTATTGCTTGGTTTAATGATACCCTGGAGACCACCTTTGGCATAAAGGTAGGATTAGTTCTCATGGACACTCTATCCTGATGGAAGATAAGGAAGGGCTGTACTGCCATTAATGCCTGTAATTCAGAAACCCTTCTAGCTGAAGTGATTGCAAGCAGGAATGCAGTCTTCCAAGTTAATTACTGTAATTCTGCTGTTGCTGCTGGTTCAAAAGGGGGAAGTGTCAACTTTTCTAACACAAAGTTCAAGTCCCATGTAGGCAATGGAGGTTTCCTTGGTGGCTTTACATTTTTAATTCCTCTGAGAAACTGCCTGAGTAGAGGTTGAGAAAAGACTGGAGGATCCATGTTGTATTCTGCTGAAATTGCTGATGCATGAATCTTAATGGAGGAGTAAGAGAGACCATTGTGGAAAAGCTCTGCTAAGTATTCCAGGATGTTAGCTATGTTTGCCAATGATGCATCCAGTCCTTTTGTTGCACTCCAAATGAGATATCTTTTCCATTTTGCTGTATAAGTTTTCCTTGTTGAGGGTCTGCGAGCCTCCAAGATAATGTCTTTAACCCTTTGAGATAAATCTGGGTTATTTTTCCTTATGTAATGTTCCAAGCAGCTAGCTGCAGTGTTTTCAAGTTTGGATGCAGGATTTTGTAGTTGTTCTATGTTAGCAGTAGAGGTAGTAAGGGAAGAGGCCATGCGTGTTCCCGGGACATACTCCTCAGTAGCGGGTACCAATGTTGCCTTGGCCAATCTGGAGCTATCAAGATGATCCTCGGGTGATCTTCTTTGATCTTCAGTAGCACTTTGTGCATCAAAGGAAGAGGTGGGAATGCATATGCTGTCAGGTTTTCCCAACTGAAGGATAGGGAGTCCACCTTCCAAGCAAGTGGGTGGTATGTCCTTGTGCAGAATTTTTTCAATTGGTGGTTGTGTGGGGATGCGAACAGGTCTATTTCTGGCAGTCCCCATTTCCTTGTGAAGGTTTTGAAGATGTCTGGATGCAGCATCCATTCGTGGGCATCCGTGGTGGTTCTGCTTAAGATGTCTGCTAGTATATTTTCTTTTCCTGGCACAAATATGGCTTGGAGCTGAATGTTGAGACTCAGGGCCACATTCCAGAGGTCCATTGCCATCCGGCATAGAGGATATGAATGTGTGCCTCCCTGTTTGTTGATATACCACATGACTGTGGTGTTGTCCGTCCTTATCAGCAAATGACCCTGTTGAAGAAATGGTCTGAATGTCTGAATTGCCTGTTTTACTGCCAGCATCTCTTTTGATTTATGTGTAGGTTCATCTGGTCTTGAGTCCATAAGCCTTGTATGCACTTGTCCACCATGTGTGCCCCCAACCGAGGTCTGAGGCGTCCGTGGTGATAGTCTGGCTTGGGTGAGGCCTGTGGAAGGGCAGTCCTTTGTTCAATTGACAGGCCTGGGCCCACCACTGGAATTCTTGCTTCAGGCATGGAATTATTGGAATTTGGGTTTCTAGGCTGTGCTTGTGCTGAGACCATAAATTCCTCAGGTACCATTGCAACTTCCTCATATGTAGCCTGGCATGTGGTATTAATATTATGCAGGATGCCATGTAACCCAGGGCTTGCAGGATTTTCCTTGCTGTAAGCTGGTTCTGCGTTGTTAATGCCATGAAATAGAGTGGTAGCTGCTTCTGTTTTTCTGCTGTGAGGAATGCCATCTGGTTTGATGTATCCAGTTCTGCACCCAGGAAGGTTATCCTTTGGGATGGTATCAGCCTTGACTTTTTTGTGTTGACTGTGTATCCCAGGGCTTGCAGGAGGTGCATAACCTTTTCAAATCTTTTGTTAATTTGTCTTTGCTGTCCGCTTGTAACAGGCAGTCGTCCAGGTATGGATAAATTTGAATTCCCTGAAGCCTGCAATGAGCAATTACTGATGCCAGGCATTTCGTGAATACTCTGGGCGCAGTAGATAAGCCAAAAGGCAATGCTGAGAATTGATAATGCTCTGATCCTGCAAGAAATCTGAGGTATCTTCTGCAATTTGGTCGTATGGGGCGTGCAGGTATGCCTCCTTGAGATCCAGAGTCACCAGCCAAGACTCCTTGCCCAGCATGGGAAGAAGTTGCTGTAGGGTCAGCATTTTGAATTTTGGAACAATGAGATATGTGTTTAGAGCGGGCAGGTCGAGGATAGGTCTCCATTGGTTTTCCTTTCTTGGTACTAGGAAAAGCCTTGAATAAAATCCTTGTCCTTGTTCCATAGCCGGTACCTTTTCTATAGCTCTCATCCTTAGTAAGTGGTCTATTTGTTGTAGAGCGTTTGTCCTTTGGTTTGGAGGTAGGTTTGGCATTCCTCTCTTCCTTGGAAGAGTATGGAAGTGAAACCTGTAGCCTTTGTCCATTGTCTGTAAAATCCATTTGTCTCCTGTAATGTAATGCCAATTTACTGAAAATAAGGCTAATTTTCCGCCTAAGGGTGCTGCCAGTTGTTCCCTGGTAGGCGGTGTCAGAGTCAAGTCACTGTGATTGTCCTGTAGAAGTGGTAGTGGCTGGATCTGTGGCAGTAGTTCTCTGGCTGTTAGGCTGCCACTGACGTCCCCTGTAGGCACCTCTGGATTGACCTCTGCCTCTAGGGCGTCTATTTCTGCTTCTCTGTGCTCTGGTGGTGTCTGGAAAGGACCAATTCTTGGAAGGCCAGTTCCTACTAAACCTCGGAGGCTGGACCTGTAAGAAATCCTTGACTGTCTGGACAGATTTAGCTTTTTCTTCCGCCTTCTTCAACACTTGCTGTGCAGGGGAACCAAACAAACTGTGCTTTTCCATGGGAGCATCTAGAAGCTTTGACTTTACATGGTCTGGTAAGGATTGCTCTTTTAACCATGCATGCCTTCTGATCACTGTACCAGTCATAGCTGATCTAAAAGAAGCCTCCAGTGCATCATAGCCACATTTTAAGGAATGATTACTGACCTGCTGAGTGTTATGCACCAAATCCTGAAGGGGCTTACGGTCTAAAGGTTCAGGCGAGGACAGTTTTTTAGTGAGCTGATCTAACAGAAATTCCTGATACTGAATCATGTGGAATTGACAGTTTAAGGCCCTAGCCGAAAGAGTAGCAGAAGTATAAACTTTTTTACCCCATCTCTCCAATGCCCTAGATTCTCTTTCAGAGGGGAGGGGGTTTTTGGCAGAGGCAGCTGCTACAGCTTTGGGGCCCTGTGAAATAGTTTCAGGATCTGCAATAGGAGCCTTGTATAAATGATAACGTGTGTCCGGAACCCTGTAGTATCTGTCGGGCTTAGCAGGGGCCGGAGGCAGTGAGTCAGGGGCAGTACAAGCATCAGTAAATGCATCATCCACAACTGTAAGTACTGGAGGAATAGCTAAAGGCCTATGCTGTGGTAAATGCAAAAAGGTCCTAAGCCTTTTCCTAGAATCTGAAAAATCCTGGCCCTGCCATTGAAATTGTTCCCTCATAGCATGCAAGGTTTCCCCAAAAGAAAATTCCTCAGGAGGAGAGGCAGAAGGTATGGAATCCTCTGCATCAGAGTCCTCATATGGAGAGTAAGGGCCCTCTGGTGGATTTGTGTTTTCTAAATCATCAGAGGAATAATCTGAAGAAACTGGCTCAGGGGGCTCTGCTCTAAGCCTCTTCTCTGGAGGTGGGTGAGAGGCCCTGTCAGGGTGAGACTGGGTTCCCCTGATCAAAGAAATGAGATCCTCTGCTAGACTAAGCATTTGAGTACTAGAGCTAGGCCTGTGAGAGGGGGCTTTAGCAGGCACGGCCTTTGAAGATTTAGCTGCTTTAGCCCTGGCAAAGGCCTTAATTGACATGGATGCAGGGGGCCTAGCAGCTCCACGTGCAGGAGTAGATACATCCAAGGGGATAGTATCTGATAAATCCTGAGAAACTGTAAGAGCAGGTGGATTTTCAGTAGCAGATTCAGCCATGCTGGAAGAGGCCTCGGTAGAAGGAGGCATGCTTTCGGCCGAAGGAAGAACCGCGGACTCAGCTTCGGCCGAAACCGAGACACTCGCGGTTGGCTTAACCGAAACCGCGGACCGCGAGTGTCGGTCCTTTTCCTTACGTTTTTTAGCTAAATATGAAGTCGGAGTCTCCGACGGCATGATATAAGCAAAAGCGGAGCCGAAAAACTCCTCTGCAAACTCCGACCGACGTCTAAGTGTTCGTCGGTTGAAGGAAGCACAGGCTAGACAAGCTGCTACGTCGTGGTCTGGGCCTAAACAAGGTAGGCAGTAAGAGTGGAAATCTTTATGAGGTATTTGTTTCCCACAAGTTAAACAGTTATTCACTTTTACTGACATCGGCTGAGGCAAGAAAGAGTCCCCAACGGGGTACTTAGCTTTATAGAAGTCTTCGGTAGCAATCTCTGGTTCTGACCGACCGGCATTTGCGAACAGCTTCTGCTTCGGGCGCCACGCGGCAAGAAAGACTGGGGAAAATGGCGTCGGCTGATGCCTTTATACCCGCTGAACTGCAGCTATGACGTCGGGTGAAGTGCGACATCAGCCGAGGCCAGACCCAGACTTTGGAATCCGGCCGACCGAAGGGCTGCCTGAGGCCAGGACAACCCATTTGTTAGGACTGCAGATGCATCCTTGAAGGACATCTGGCAGGTTAATGGACTGATTGATATTGATTTCTGAGGCCACCTTAGGAAGAAAGGAGGGATTGGTCCCGAGGTACACTCTATCCTGATGAAAAATCAAGTAGGGAGGTTTCGCACAAAGGGCATGAAGTTCGGAAACTCTTTTCGCTGAAGTGATGGCGACAAGGAACGCCGTTTTCCAGGAAAGGTATTTAAGTTCAGCCGAGGCAGCTGGTTCAAAGGGAGGGGCAGTCAAGGCTTGAAGGACTAGTGATAGATCCCAAGGGGGTACAGCTTCCTTGACAGGAGGCCTGAGCAGGAAAGTACCCTTGAGGAAGGTTTTACATAATTTCGCAGTCATCAAGGGACCTGTCTCGTGTCCCACATGGTAATGAGAAATGGCTGCCAATTGAACCTTGACTGTAGAACAGCTAGCTCCCCATTGAAAAAGTCCGGTGAGGAAATCCAAGACGGACGGCAACGAAGCCGTGGAGTGATCTATGTTATGGTGTTCCGCCCAGATGGAAAAACACTTCCATTTACTGCGATAGACTTTTCTAGTGGAAGGTTTATGCGCTGCCACCAAGATGGAGAAGAGATGCCGGGAGTCCTGACTAAGAGTGGAACTGGAGCAGCCAAGCTGTCAGCTTCAGGTTGTCCAGATTCGGGGTCGGTAGACCTAAGGGATGGGATATTAGATCCGGAATGGGATCCAGAATCCAGGGAGGGTTCACCAGATGAGACCACAGGTAGGGGAACCAAGTTTGACGAGGCCAGAATGGGGCAATGAGGATCATTCTGCTCCCCAACCGAGAGGCTTTCTGTATAAGTTTCAGCATCAGGAGTAGAGGAGGATAGGCATAAAGTAGACAGGGAGGCCAAGCATGCACTAGAGCGTCTCTCGGGGTTTCCCCGAGGGGGGGAATAAGAGCAAAGAAGCTGGAGCATTTTGTGTTTGAGGGAGTGGCAAAACGATCGCAGCAGGGTTGCCCCCATTCAGCAAAAATCCGCTTCGCTACCTGGGAATTGAGAGACCACTCGTAAGGGGAAAGAATAGTGCGGCTGAGCTCGTCTGCCAGAATGTTGGACCATCCCAGAATGTGCGTTGCGATAAGGAAGCGGTTGGTGGAGATCGCCCATTCCCACACCCTCATGGCCTCTCGACAGAGAGGGTAGGACCTGGTTCCCCCCTGTTTGTTGATGTACCAGACAACTGACATGTTGTCCGTCTGTATTGCAATAGTTCCTACTGAAGTGCTTGCAACTCCAACAGCACCGCCCTCATCTCCAGAACGTTAATAAAGTAACTACACAAACACACCAGGGCCCAAAAACACAAGCAACACACACACACTCTACGAACCAGCAAGGGGAGGAATTACACTAAAAATTAATAAACTTAATGAAAAAGGGATCCTAACCACACACACGGTTTAATTAAAACAAAAAAATTTCTATTTTGACAAGTTTTTGAAGACTTATCTGGTAAGTCGCCAGGAGCTCTAAAATCTAGCTGTCTCTTCTAAGAGCAGCAAACTAGATCTGAGGTCAATCAGGGTTGGCAGGGGATTATGGGTAAGGGGAGGAGCTTGGAGCTCGGATCCATAAGCAGTAATATAAGTTGCCGGCTCGGATCCGAAGACGGATCCAAGACCCAAAGGTTGCTGACAAATGAAGTCCCTACTTCAGATCTAAGGTTACCATGAAGGTGTTGGGGGGGGGGGGTAATCATGGGCTGTAGTTTCTGTAGAGTTAGTATTTTGAATTTTGGAACCTGTAAGACATGGCTGAGCTTTGACAGGTCTAGAACTGGCCTCCAGATACCTTCTTTCTGGGAACTAGGAAAAGTCTGCAGCAAAAACCTTTTCCTTGAAAGGATTTTGGTACAGGTTCCACAGAGCCTTGAGCTCATAGAAGCTCAAATTGGATTAAGGCCTCTGTCTTTTGGTTTTGAAGAATGTCTGGAAAGCCTGAGCGAATAGAAGATTGTTTAAACTTGAGGAATGAGTGTGCAGTTCTCATAGAAAAGTGACAGCCTTCCCCCCAGTTTGGGGGGAGGGAGGGGGAGAGGGATGTGGGGAAGGGAGTGCCATGCAAGAGTCATGACTGCTCCCTGCTAGGTCACTGGGGATGTGATCCTGAAAGCCTACTGGGGTCAGACTGACACTATCTAGGCCACTGGTGCTGTCTTTGGCTTCTTTCCCCAAGAGGTTTCCTCCATCTAGGCTTAGACTTGGGGGCTGGAAAGAACTAATGTTTGGTAGGATAGTTCCGTCTGAATCAAGGGGGTTGGACCTGAAGGAAGTCTTTGACAGTTTGCAAGGTCTTGGCCTTATCCTCCATTTTCTTAAGGACAACTTCAGACTTAGGACCAAAAAGAAAATCTTTGTCTAAGGGGGGCATCTAGGAGACTGGATCTGGTATGGTCATTAAGGGACTGCTCCTTCAGCCAGGCACGTCTTCTAATTACAGATACTGTGGCTGCTGCCCTGCTGGAGGCCTCCAAGGCATTACAGCCGCAGTGCAGAGTGTTTAGCCATCTGACAGCAGAAGATGCACAGATCCATTAACTCCTTAGAACGGGCCTTATTTTCAATCCCCATTAGTTTTTGATTCATTTGGTCAAGAATACTTTCCTAGTACTTCACCATATGAAACTGCAATTTAAAGTCCTCATGACAAGAGTAGCAGAGGTGTAGACTTTCTATCCAAACCTGTCTAAGGCTCTGCTTTACTTGTCTGTAGGCAAACAGTTTTTGGAAGAGCTAGTTTTTGCTCCCTTAGGGTCTGGAATCACCACTTCAGGATCTGCCACAGGGTTTTTAAAAAGAGGTTTGTGGGAATCTAGAACCCTGTAAAAATCTGTGAGGCTTTTGAGGGTCAAGGAGCAGACAGTCTGGTTGCAAAGAAGAATCTAGGAAGACACTGTCTACCACCTCTAAAATGAGGAAATGGCAAGGGGTTTATGCTCAGGGAGATTAAGGAACTCCCTAGTCATCTTCTTGGATTGTGGATAATCCTGAGCTTCCCATATGAAGTGCTCCCTGAAGGCATTTAATGTCACCCCCAAAGGAAATATCCTTGGGGGGAGGGCAGCTGAGGCAAGGTTCTACTTATAGTTAGAATCCCCATAGGAAGCAATGGATACACCCTTGCCAAGGGTGGAGTCATCATGATCAAAATCATCGTGAGTCACAAGAGTCAGCAAATTCCTGTGATGTGGTATCCCTCTTTCTTTTACCAAGGGATGTTTCAGTGGGAGAGGAACTGTCTGGATCTGACTAAGGAAGTCAAATCCTCAGCTAATCTCATTAGGTCTTGTTGGTAGGCCCGGGAGTGGGAGCCGGTAAGCTTAGGCTGACGTAAGATGGGGGTTGCTTTTTTGTGTATGGTCTTAGGTTTTGACCAAGGGCTGACCTCCACACTAGTACCTGGACAAACCACCAGCTCCCGTGAATGGTAAGCCAAGGTGAGTTTCAATTGATGCGAAGAGCTGCTGTCAGTTTTAGAGTAGTTGTCAGAAGCTGGATCTTACAAAGCGGTTCCTGACACAGCCAATGAGCTAAGTCCTTTGGCTTGTAAAGAAGTAGAGGGACCCAGAAACATAATGAACTCCAAACAGGTCTCAACAGGCACCTATGTCACAACCTTAGACATTGAAGGGGGCTGTGAAGGCACCTCACCTTTTTCAGCAATCACAAACCTAGGAGGACAGGTTGATGGCAAACAAGCGTAGTCTGAGGTCCTAAATCTGAAGTGCTTTTTCTTTTTCCACCAAGAAAGAATGATGTCAGCTCGACCAGTGGATGACATGGTATGCGAATGCCCTGACAACTCACTTAACTGTTTAGCTAGAATCTCAGACCTACATTTGATAATTCTGCTATTAAAGCGGGCAGAAAACCAAAAGGTAGGAACATCGTGTTCCGTCCTCAAACATGTCACAGAAAAAGAATGAAAGTCCCAGTGTAGTATCTGTTTGCCACTGCTGAGACAGTTATTAACTTTCTCTGACATAAGGCAGAAGAAAAGTTCCCCAATGGGTACTTAGCTTTAGACATATTCTTCCTCTGGTGCAGATGACTGACACAGTGACTAGAACTTTGCTTTGGGCTGTGATAGCAAGAAAGAACTGATGTCATGGCACCAGCCAACTCTCTTTATACCCAATGTAATGATGTTGGATAGGGTGTCCTCTGGCTTCAGGAGGAGGGAAAAAAAATTGTCACTGGTAGTCAGGTTGGCCAAGGGCTTCCACGGTGGAAAATTCCATGCTAGTCGGGCTGGCCAAGGACTTCCACTGTGGGAAATTCCACAAATTAGAACTGCAACAATGAAATATACAGAACATGAAGGACACTACTGTGAGGACAGATGCCATACAAGAGCTTGTAGGCATATGCTGTTCTCACATGTAATTCTGTGGAATGTATGGATTACTTACACCTTCAATACTAAGGTATGTGTAGCATTGACTATCACGGTCACACAGGGACCTTCCAGCGACCATCAGAGAATATGGTGAAAACTTGCCTCATGAATACTACACAAGTTTCTTTATATTATGCTGCATCATATGGAAAAACATACGGTGCTCCCACAGACCACAGAGGACAGTAAAAACATCGTGCTGGCAGCCCCACCCCCAAATATGGCCAAACAAAGTCAAGCTTAAGTACAGCAAAAATATTAAATAGCCCTTTGGAGCAGAGTAAGAGCAAGGACCACAAAAGCAAATCAGATAATAAAAAAATTAGGAAATGAAAAGCCAGAACAGACCATCAGTACCTTAACTTGGGCTTAGAATATTTCCTCACAAATTAAATCATTGCATAAGTTATTATGATTAATTTGATGTGATCTCATTCAGCCTCAAACTGAAGTCATTATTTCCTCAGTGCATTTCTCATTAGCAAGACAGTACACGTGGAAAGAAGGTTTTGCTAGATTTCTGAGTGCATCCAACATCACTGGTGATGCATTTGCTGTTAGGGCTCTATTAAAGTGTAGTTTTGTTTTTAAAAGTTGTGTGTGAAAGGGGCAGTGCAGTGAATTGTGTTTTCCAAACTAGTTTATGACAAAGCTATTTGAAAAAGTAATGAAAGGAAATGACAAAACAATGGAATATTTAAGTATTTATGTACGCTGCTTGAATGGGCGGCCACAGTGGTGCTGCGGTTAGCGTTGCCACCTCACAGCAAGAGGTTCCCTGGTTCGATTCTTGGCTGGGGTGCCTTCTGTGCGGAGTCTGCATTTCCCCCCTGTGGTCGCGTGGGTTTCCTCCGGGTGCTCTGGTTTCCTCCCACATCCCAAAGACATGCAGTAGGTGGATTGGACACTCTAAATTGGCCCTAGGTGTGAGTGTGTGCATGTGTGCCTTCTGTGGAAGGTTGGGCGCCGGGCTGGGCTGGCAACTCAACACCGTAAAAACTCCACTGCCGATCATGAGCGGACAGATCTGCTGTGGCGATCCCTAACTGGGAAAAGCCGAAAGAAGAAGAAGAAGATGTAAGCTGCATGAATGCTTACCATATGGAGGCAATTTAGAGATCTGAAAGGAAAAATACAGTAAAAAAAACATTGCTACATAACATGACATGTACATCTGTAGATAATTTTAAGTTCTAACATGTAGAAAGTACTGGAACTGCTTTAGCTTACAAACCATTAAAAGTGATGTGAACATGTGTTTAAACTCAGAACTGCATGCAAGAAGACAATTCCTTTGACATGGCAAACAAAAGCTAGTCGCAGATGAATATGCACATCATATGCATACCACCAGGAAAGATGATGTAAAAAAAACAACACTGGTGCTGTATGAGGAATCACTTCACATAAAGGGCTATTGCAATGTACTATCAAGAAGGGGAAGAACTGATTAATAGTGTGGGACACTATCATGTCCCAGATTCTACAGTGGCACTTGTGGGAAGTTATTAATGCCAACAAGCAATGTGATAAAAAATCCAAGAGTGATCTTTTCCATATTTTACCCAAGAATCAGAATATCTTGTAATAGAGTTCATCCAGAGAATACCATCTCAAAAAAGTTACTACAAGCTAGCCACAACACAAGACACTAGAAAAGAGTGTTGCAATGAAGTAGACCTAAATCTAAGACTTTAGAGAAACATTCGATCTCCTAAAGCATTAATGTATAAAGCCACTTTCATTAAAACTATCCTGCTGCTACTAACTATAGAGTCAAATGTATGACCTACAGTAGTCATTTCTGTATCTACTTCATGGTGCATTTTCTGGAAAACGAATTGTCCATAAACAACTGTATATTTTTTACAAGGAAAGTACAGTTGTGTAAGCTGAACTTACCATAACAGCAGATGTTCGAATAATCACTTATGCAATAGTCTTAGCTATGCAAGTTTTATCTTGACAAGGACAAAACAGCTGGCCAGCTTCCAAAGTTTCACTATATCTTGCCAAGGACAAAACAGCTGGCCAGCTTCCAAAGTTTCAGGGCACCTTCCATGAGCCCAAACTGTCAACAGCTTGAGCTGAGCTGACTAAAAGTACAGTTTTGTACCTACCATAAATGTAGATGTTCGAGGATCCACATTGCTGCAGTCCTAACCATTGGGTAGTCCGCTGTCCAGTCGGCCCGAATACCAAAGTATATGGCTGACGTCGGTCAAGGCGCATTAGACTGACGTCAGGACGTCAGGGTACTAATGCGCATGACCGACGCCATATCCTCAGTCTTTTCTTGCCCCAGATGTCAGAAGGCCCTAAAAAGACAAGGCCCAAACCAAAACACCAACAAAAACCCTGCACCAAACATATATACAATATATACAAATGCACAAGAATATAGCCTAACCCACACCACAACCCCTAAACACAGAGGGGAAGGAGGGAGGGTAAATTGGACTGCAGCAATGTGGATCCTCGAACATCTACATTTATGGTAGGTACAAAACTGTACTATGTTCTTCATTCCACATTGCTGCAGTCCTAACCATTGGGTAGAATCCCAAAGCAGAGGTAAGGAGGCTGGCAAATCATAAGGAAGCAGGAGCTGTCAACATGCCTTGCAAAATAGCTGTGGCAAAACCAGCCCTAGATTTAGAGTAGAGAGGAAGGTGGTAATGCTTAGAGAAAGTATGCACTGAACTCCAAGTAGCTGCCTCCAAAATATCCTTAGTTGCCACCCCTGAGAAATGCTGTTGAAGTGGCAGTAGCCCTTGTGGAATGAGGCCTAATCCCAGCTGGAATCTCCTTGCCATGATGGGAATAACAAAATGAAATGCAAAACCCAATCCACTTAGAAATAGTTTGCTTAGACACAGGCTTGCCCTGAGAAGTCAAGGCAAAAGAAACAAACAACTGCTGAGACTGCCTGAAATCCTTAGTCCTGCTTAAATAATAACGTAACTGCCTATGTACATCTAAAGTGTGCAAAATCTTTTCTCCCTTGTTTTGGGGATCTGCATAGAAAGTAGGCAAATGAATAGTTTGGTTTAAAGCCACACTAGAAACCACCTTAGGCATAAAGGAAGGATTAGTGCGTAATGATACTCTATCCTTATGGAAAATCAAAAAGGGCTCTACTGCCATAAGGGCCTGCAACTCAGAAACCCTTCTTGCAGAAGTAATGGCCAACAAAAAAGCAGTCTTCCATGACAAGTATTTTAACTCAGCAGTAGCCGCAGGCTCAAAAGGTTGTAGAGTAAGTTTTTCCAACACAAAATTGAGATCCCAAGCAGGAGTAGGAGCTCTACGTGGGGGTCTTATATTCTTTGCCCCTCTAAGAAACTGCTTGAACAAAGGATGTGAAAACAATGGTGGGTCACAATCATAGTGAGCTGAAATTGCTGCAGCATGAATTTTAATGGAAGAGAAGGACAAACCTTTGTCCAATAACTCAGTAAGATATTGAAGAGCCACACTCAAATTAGGCTCAGAAATCTCCAAATTCTTAGCTGCACTCCAAAATAAAAATCTCTTCCATTTTTCTGCGTACACTTTCCTTGTACTAGGTCTTCTGGCTTCCATAATCACATTTAAAACTTGCTGAGGAAGTTGAGACCTGCTGTGTTTCAAAACAGAATATGCCAGGCTGTTAGATGAAGAGATTGAAGCTTGACATGGAGCAGGTGACCGTCCCTCTGAGATAACAGGTGTGGAATCAAAGGTAAAGGCCATGGAGGCTTCCTTACCAGACTCCTTAGAAGTGGGTACCAGTGTTGCCGAGGCCAATCTGGAGCTATTAGAATCATCCTTGGCTTGTCTTGTCTGATCTTTAGGAGCACCTTTGGGAGAAGAGGCAGAGGTGGAAAGGCATACACATGAAGATTTTTCCAACTGAAAGAAAGAGCGTCCACTTTCCAAGCTGTGTGATGAAACCCCTTTGTGCAAAACTTTGGCAGCTGGTGGTTTAGTGGAGAAGCGAACAGATCTATGTCTGGAGTTCCCCATGACACTGTCAATTTCTGAAATACATGAAGATCCAGTTTCCACTCGTGGGGATCCATGATTTGCCTGCTTAACACATCTGCTAAGGAGTTCTGTGCTCCCGGCAGAAACCTTGCCTGAAGAGTTAGTTGCAAGCTGAGCGCAGTCTCCCATAAAATCATTGCTTGCCTGCATAGAGGATAAGAATGTGTTCCCCCTTGTTCGTTGATGTACCACATGACAGTTGTGTTGTCTGTTAGAATCAACACCTGCCCAGGAAGAAGTAACTCCTTGAAAGCTATTAATGCAAACTGGACTGCTAACATCTCCTTCATGTTGATATGTAGATGCTGTAGTCTGGCAGGCCACTTGTCTTGTATCCACTTTCCATTTAGATGAGCTCCCCAAGCAATGACCGAGGCATCTGTCGTTAAAATCTGACTCGCCTCTGGCCGGGTCACAGAGAGTCCCTTGTTTAGGTGACATTCCTGAGCCCACCACAAAAATTCTTTTTGAATGCAAGGTATTATTTGAATGACAGTGTCCAAATCCTGGCAGTGCTGTGTCCACACATTTTGAGATACCATTGCAGCTTCCTCATATGCAGTTTGGCATTGGGAAGCACCAGAATACAAGATGCCATGAACCCTAAGGCTTGAAGGACTGTCCTTGCAGTCAGCCCGGACTGAAGAGATAGTTGATGGAAGTAACTGGAAAGATTCTTTTGTTTGTCCGGGGTTAAAAAGGCCATCTGGGTTGCTGTATTCAGTCTCACACCCAGAAAGCACATGTCTTGAGAGGGTACTAGACTGGACTTTATTTCGTTCACAGAATACCCTAGGCATCTTAGCACTGCTATGACATATTCCAGATGCTGTAGAAGGTCTTCCTTTTCTTGAGCCAGAATCAGGCAGTCGTCCAAGTAAGGATAGATTTGAATTCCTTTCAGCCTGAAGTAAGCTATCACTGGAGCCAGAACCTTTGTGAATACTCTGGGCGCAGTAGATAAGCCAAAGGGCAATGCAGAGAACTGATAATGAGAATTTCCAGCTCGAAAACGCAGATACTTCCTGCAACTTAGTCTGATAGGCACATGAAGGTAAGCTTCCTTGAGATCTAAAGTTACCATCCAATGATCTTTGCCCAGCAGAGGTAAAAGCTGTTGTAACGTCAACATCTTGAACTTGGGAATGTCCAGATAAGTGTTGAGGATAGATAAATCCAAAATTGGTCTCCACGTGTTCCCCTTCTTTGGAACTAGGAACAGGCAAGAATAAAATCCTAGGCCCCTTTCTGGTACAGGGACTGGCTGAATAGCCCCTATTTGGAGTAACAAAGAAATTTGCTTGTGAGCCTCTTTCCTTTGTGGAGGGGGAACGTCTGGCATGCCTTTGAAAGGGGCAATGTATGGAAATAAAACCTGTAACCGTGGTGAATGATATCCAACACCCATCTGTCTTGAGTGATTAAATCCCAATTTTCTTTGAAAAGAGACAGTCTTCCTCCCAAAGGAGCTGCCAGACGAGAATCTACTGGCAGCTGAAAAGGCAGGTCATTGGGTCTGTTTACGAAAGGACTGACCCCTGCCCTCACCAGAAGTCTGAGCAGGTGAACCCCTGTTCTAGGCCTAAAAGAACCTTGAGCTCTGCCCCTACCACGTCTAGACCTACCCCTAGACTGGGAATCATAAGCAGGATATGTCCATCCCTTAGTAGGCCAATTTCTACTAAACTTCGGCGGCTGCACCTGCAAAAAATCTTTAACAGTTTGCATAGACTTAGCTTTGTCCTCCATTTTCTTTAAAACTGCTTCCACAGGCGAACCAAATAACACATCAGACTGTAAAGGAGCATCCAAAATCCTAGTCTTAACATGCTCTGCTAAATTCTGATCCCTCAACCAGGCATGCCTGCGGAGAACAGAACTAGTGGCAGCCACCCTCGAGGAGGCCTGCACAGCATCAAAACCACATTGCAAAGAATGCTTACCCACTTGTTCAGACACATGAACTAAATCCAGCAACTCTTTACACTCTATACCTTCCGCCAAAGCATCCACCTTAGATTTCAATTGTGAAAGGAGATAATTTTGATATTTTAGCATGTGAAACTGACAATTCAACGCTCTCATGGCTAAAGTGGAAGAAGTATACACTTTCTTTCCCCACCTATCCAAAGCCCTTGCCTCTATATCAGTGGGAACAGGATTTTTAACAACAGAGGCCTTAACACCCTTAGGCCCCTGAGAAACAGTTTCCGGGTCTGCCCTAGGACTCTTAAACAGATACTTATGAGCTTCAGGCACCCTATAGTACCCATCAGGCTTAACAGGGGCAGGAGGCAAAGAATCAGGGTTCAGGGAAGCCTCTGCAAAAACATCTTCCACCACATTCAACACAGGAGGTATAGCTAAGGGCCTATGCTGGGGTAAAATAAGAATTCCCTAAGCCTTTTCCTGGAATCAGAGTAATCTTGGCCTTCCCATTTAAAGTGCTCCCTCATGGAATGCAGAGTCTCTGAAAATGAGAAATCCTCAGGAGGAGAAGCTGTAGGAGTGGAATCATCCACATCAGAATCAGAATAAGGAGGATACTCCTGCAAGTCTTCCACAGAAGACTCAGAAGCCTCTGAACACCGTTCAAAACTCTCAAACTCAGGTTCCACCCTAGGCCTCTTATCAGGAGGGGGCATAGAGCCTCTAATCATAGTAATTAAATCTTCTGCCATTTTAAGCATATGTTTCTTAGGCACAGAACCTGAAGTGCTAGGAGAAGCCCTCACTGAAGCTGAACTTGGCCTACCTCTCAAAGAAGTTTTGGAAACAGTAGGAGAAGCTCTAACTACCTTGGGAAGAGAGGGAAGAACAGTTACCTGAGAAGCCCCTTCAGCCTGGCCTACCTCCTGAGAGGGCACATCCTGTAACAGTAAAGTCTCTGCCTGAGACTCCAAAGAAACTCCTGGCAAAACCTCTGGCTCCACTGAGCCTTCTAAAGAACCGACGTCCGGGACTGCCGGTTCATCAACCCTAGGCTTTGCTGTTTTGTCCTTGCGCTTTTTGGACGAAGCGGGCGTCGGAGCATCCGGCGGCATTTTGTAATTACAACGCTTCCCAAACACTAACCTGGCACAGTCTAACCTTCTCTTAATAGTGCGTTTGTTAAATCTAGCACAAGAGCGGCAACCAACAACGTCGTGCTCAGGCCCTAAACAAGGTATACACAAAGTATGGTAATCCCTATGAGGTATCTGCTTCCCACAAGAAATACAGTTATTCACTTTCTCTGACTTCCGGTTAAATACTGAGGCAAGAAAAAACCAAAATGTTCCCCAACGGGGTACTTAGCCAACTTTGATTCGGTCTGAAACTCCGACTTCGGAAATATTTCAGAACGCCAACCTGCACTCGCAAAACTGCTTCTGCATCGGACCATGCGGCAAAAAAGACTGAGGATATGACGTCGGTCATGCGCATTAGTACCCTGACGTCCTGACGTCAGTCTAATGCGCCTTGACCGACGTCAGCCATATACTTTGGTATTCGGGCCGACTGGACAGCGGACTACCCAATGGTTAGGACTGCAGCAATGTGGAATGAAGAACATCAACAAGTTTGGGTGCAAAGCCCTTCAGAGCTTTCCTGTTAGAAGACAGAGGAAGCTGAGCCCCGAAAGGACAATACTAGGAACACCAAAACATAAATGCCTGCACCCCGGCATAAAAAAACACATCAAAAAGAAGGGAGGATGGAGGGAAGGAGTGGCTACTGCAAAACTGATTGTTCAAACATCTACTGTTATGGTAAGTTCAACTTACACAACTGTACTACTTTCATCATATTGATCACTGCTGTGGTAGCCTTAGCTACACACAGACACTCCTGGGGAAGGCTTACCATAACTAACTACATTTGTAACCACACCTGAATGTCTCAACACGCTGAAAAGGAAGTACCGAGGCTGCTCTGCAGTTCCAACACTTTATTCACAAAACTTCAAACACATTAAGCGCTTTCATCCAGATGTAATGTGGACTTCCTCAGAATGTTAACAACATCAAATCCATATCCTTAAATACTCAAAAAGGCGGCAAAAAATCACATTAAACAATTAATTAGTTGGCATTTCATCAATTAAAACTATAAAATATATTGTGAAGCTATAAAAAGTTGCAAAAAGTTACTAATGTTAAAATTTTACTTGGGACTTCAATCAATCCTCATATTTGATATAATAATAGTACATAATAATACATTCCTGTATGTCTCAAATAAATCTCATCTAGGGCTATTCATTCACTTAAAGTATGCACAATTAATGCATTTGTCAAAATTAAACATATACAATTGATTTATATGGGTTAACACAATCATTTAACTTAATAGTAAAACAGGTTTAATAGTAATATATTCATTTAATCCAGGTGCATTAGATGCATCAGTATACACTTGTCAGTAAACTTCCCTTTTGCTTAATAATACCTTCCTATTACCCCCCTCGTGGACCTGTTTCAACCTGTTCTATAATGGCAAATTTAAACACGTGTCACTCCACAATGGGCAATTTGTCTATAAAGGCCATTATTACTGTCTTTTCTTCTTATATCATATATATTATACATTCACTTTCAAAAACATCTCTCGGTTTTCCGGCTATAGAACCCTGGGCATGTCATACATTTGGCCATGTATATAATGTATTTTGTGTTGCAGCTACCATTCTTAAAATATACTCTGGTTCTATTCACGTTTCCCAGGTCTACACTGTCTTCTTCCCATATATAGCTGCACTGTCCACATTTCCCACATTTTTTTGTACATTTATTTAATTTATTCTCCCTCCATTTATTAGAATTTTCAAAGATCTTTTTCAAATTGAGTGCCATCTTATAAACAAAGACTGGTCGCTCCCCCACTATTTGTCTCAATTTATCAGCTGTTAAGATATTCCAGTTCTCATTTAATATCCTTCGAACTGAGGATCCTTGTGAGTGAGAGACTGGTGATTGGAGCGGACTTTAATGGGAATGTTAGTGAAGTGAACAGAGGGGATGAGGAAGTGATGGGTAGGTATGGTGTTAAGGAGAGGAATGCAGAAGGTCAGATGATTGTGGATTTTGCGAAAAGGATGGACACAGCTGTGGTGAATACATATTTTAAGAAGAGGGAGGAGCATAGGGTGACGTACAAGAGTGGAGGAAGATGCACACAGGTGGATTATATCCTATGTAGGAGGGCCAGTCTGAAGGAGATTGGAGACTGTAAAGTGGTGGCAGGGGAAAGTGTAGTTAAGCAGCATGGAATGGTGGTCTGTAGGATGACGTTGATGATCAAGAGGAGGAGGAGGAGTGTGAAAGCAGTGCCAAGGACTAAATGGTGGAAGTTAAAAAAGGGTGATTGTGAAGTGGAGTTTAGGGAAGAGTTAAGACAGGCACTGGGAGGCAGTGGAGAGTAACTGAATAGCTGGGTAACTAGAGCAGAACTAGTAAGGGTGACTGCTAGAAAGGTGCTTGGTGTGACATCTGGACAGAGGAAGGAGGACAAGGAGACCTGGTGGTGGAATGAGGAAGTACAGGAGAGTATACAGAGGAAGAGGCTGGTGAAGAAGAAGTGGGATTGTCAAAGAGATGATGAAAGTAGACATGAGTATAAGGAGATGAGGCACATGGCAAAGAGAGAGGTGGCGAAAGTTAAGGATAAGGCGTATGGAGAGTTGTATGAGATTGGACACTAAAGAGGGAGAAAAGGACCTGTACCAATTGGCTAGACAGAGGGACAGAGCTGGGAAAGATGTGCAGCAAGTAAGGGTGATAAAGGATAGTGAGGGAAAGGTACTCACAAGAGAGGAGAGTGTGTTCAGTAGATGGAAAGAGTATTTTGAGAGGCTGATGAATGAAGAGAATGAGAGAGAGAGAAGATTGGATGATGTGGGGATAGTGAATCAGGAAGTGAAACAGATTAGCAAGGAGGAAGTAAGGACAGCTATGAAGAGGATGAAGAATGGAAAGGCTGTTGGCCCAGACAACATCCCAATGGAAGCATGGAGGTGCTTAGGAGAAATGGCAGTGGAATTTTTAACTAGATTGTTTAATGACATTTTGGGAAGTCAGAGGATGCCTGAGAAGTGGAGAAAAAGTGTTTTGTTACCTATCTTTAAGAAAAAGGGTGATGTGCAGAACTGCAGTAACTACAGAGGGATAAAACTGATCAGTCACAGCTTGAAGTTATGGGAGAGAGTAGTAGAAGCTAGGTTAAGACGGGAGGTGATGATTAGTGATCAGCAGTATGGTTTCATGCCAGAAAAGAGCACTGCAGATGTGATGTTTGCTCTGACTGTGTTACTGGAGAAATACAGAGAAGGTCAGAAGGAGTTGCATTGTGTCTTTGTAGACTTGGAGAAAGCATACGACAGGGTGCCTAGAGAAGAGCTGTGGTATTGTATGAGGAAGTCGGGAGTGGCAGAGAAGTATGTAAGAGTGGTACAGGATATGTACGAGGCTAGTGTGATAGTGGTGAGGACTGCAGTGGGAGTGACAGATCCGTTTAAGGTGGAGGTGGGATTACATCAAGGATCAGCTCTGAGTCCTTTCTTATTTGCAGTGGTGATGGACAGGTTGACAGATGAGGTCAGACAGGAGGCCCCGTGGACTATGATGTTTGCAGATGACATTGTGATCTGTAGTGAGGTTGAGGAGACTCTGGAGAGGTGGAGATATGCTCTAGAGAGCAGAGGAATGAAGGTCAGCAGGGCTAAGACAAAATATATGTGTGTAAATGAGAGGGATGGTAGAGGAATGGTTGAGGATGCAGGGAGTAGAGTTGGTAAAGGTGGACGAGTTTAAGTACTTGGGATCAACAGTTCAGAGTAATGGTGAATGTGGAAGAGAGGTGAAGAAGACAGTACAGGCAGGGTGGAATGGGTGAAGAGTGTCAGGAGTGATTTGTGACAGACGGGTACCAGTAAGAGTGAAAGGGAAGGTCTACAAGACAGTAGTGAGACCAGCTATGTTATATGGGTTGGAGACAGTGGCATTGACAAAAAGGCAGGAGTCAGAGCTGGATGTGGCAGAGTTAAAGATGTTAAGATTTGCACTCAGTGTGACTAGGATGGATAGGATTAGGAATCAGTATATTAGAGTGTCAGCTCATGTTGGACAGTTTGGAGACAAATCAAGAGAGACAAGATTGCGTTGGTTTGGACATGTGCTGAGGAGGGATGATGGGTATATTGGGAAAAAGATGCTAATGGAGCTGCCAGGTAAGAGGAAAAGAGGAAGGCCTAAGATAAGGTTTATGGACGTGGTGAGAGAGGACATGCAGGCAGTTGGTGTGACAGAGCAAGATGCAGAGGATAGGAAGAAATGGAAAGAGATGATCCGCTGTGGCGACCCCTAACGGGAAAAGCTGAAAGATGATGATGATAGACACATTGCCCATTGTGGAGTGACATGTTTAAATTTGCCATTCTAGAACAGGTTGAAACAGGTCCACAAGGGGGGGGGGGGTAATAGGAAGGTATTATTAAGCAAAAGGGAAGTTTACTGGCAAATGTATACTGATGCATCTAATGCACCTGGATTAAATGAATATATTACTATTAAACCTGCTTTACTATTAAGTTAAATGATTGTCTTAACCCATATAAATCAATTGTATATGTTTAATTTTGACAAATGCATTAATTGAGCATACTTTAAGTGAATGGAATAGCCCTAGATGAGATTTGAGACACACAGGAATGTACAATATGAGGATTGATTGAAGTCCCAAGTAAAAATTTTTACATTAACATTTTACAACTTTTTATAGCTTCACAATATATTTTATAGTTTTAATTGAAGAAATGCCAACTAATTAATTGTTTAATGTGTTTTCTGCCGCCTTTTTGAGTATTTAAGGATATGGATTTGATGTTGTTAACATTCTGAGGAAGTCCACATTACTTGTGGATGAAAGCGCTTAATGTGTTTGAAGTTTTGTGAATAAAGTGTTGGAACTGCAGAGCAGTCTCAGTACTTCCTTTTCAGCGTGTTGAGACATTCAGGTGTGGTTACAGTTGTGTACACGCTTTTTTGTTCTGTTGTTTTGTGAACTAACTACATTTGGGAGGTGGAAGGAGAAGAGTCCAGGAGCCACTGGAGAATGGTTCTAGCAAAGCCTGATCTGGACCTAGAGAAGGAATCAAGCCTGTAATACTTTGTAAACGTATGTACAAAGGACCAAGTAGCAGCTTCTAGAATCTAACTCTTCCCAAAAAGCCATAGCTGAAACCAAGGCTCTGTTAGAGTGAGCTTTGACTCTGCCTGGAAAAGATTTATTGCGGTTTGTATAAACAAGAGCAACAGCCTTAGACAATCATTCGGAAATAGTCTGTTTTAACATACGTTGTTCCTTCTTCCTACCTTTATAAGAAATGAACAATTGATCCAAAGATCTGAAAGATTTAGTTCTGTCACGATATTACCCAAGTTGTCTGTAGACATCAAAGGCATGGAATATCCTTTCTCCCTCATTTTTGGGGTCATGAAAGAAAATGGGGAGATGCACATTTTTTGCTTAAAGTAAACTTGGATACTACATTAGGCATAAAAGAAGGACTAGTTCCCAAAGACATCCTGTCCCTATGGAAAATGAGATAGGGTTGACTTACCATAAGAGATTACAACTCAGACTTCCTTCTTGCAGAGGTTAGAGCATCAGTAAAATTGTTTTCCATGTTAAGAATATCAAGTCAGTCTGCTTAGCTGGTTTGAATGAAGCAAATGTTAGCTTCTCCAACACAAAATAAAGATCACAAGGAGGGGCCACTGCTTTTCTTAGAGGCATCTTACTCAAAACCTCTTTCAAAAACATTTGGACAACAAACTGTACTGAAACTGGAGAATCCATGGGCAGATGTGCTGAAGTGGCAGATAAATAAACATTGACAGGGGAATAAGAAAGGCCACGGGATATTAGGTTACACAAATATTGTAAAACCACAGGACAATTAGCCCTGAATGAGTGCTGGTTATGTTGTTGGCACCAGCTAGAAAACCTTTTTCCATTTGTTAATATATGATTTTCTAGTAGCAGGTCTTCTTGACTCCATTAGTGCCTGCTGTACGTCCTCAGAAAACAGGTGACTAAAAGGAACTAAGACGCTATCATCCAGGCAAGTCAACTGAAGTTGACTGATGTTGGGGTATATCAGAACACCCTTGTTCTTGTGTGAGTAATTACAGTTAGTGAGTAAGCCTGTGTGACGCTCCTGCCCTGGCCCAGCAATCAAGGAGCCTCGATCCTCACCACAATACCAGTGAGGGGTGTCGGTATAGGTAAAGGATAACAAATACACACACAGTAAAGTACAATTTCCCTTAAGAGCAGACAGATATCACAGTCAGTCTGGGGATGGTTTCTCCCTTTCTCTCCAGGTCCCCAATAAGACTCCCCACTGGCACAGCTATAAGGTCCAGATCTCAGCCTAGTGGGCAAGCTAAAACCTGCATCACCCTCTCTATCCAACCAGTGCTTAGCGTCCCTGCCCAAGTAGCTGACACACACACACACACACACTATGAGATAAGAGTTGTATGCAACCACAGATACACTCCTGTGGAAGGCTGGCACAGGTTCTCCAGCTGTGCCCCTTTTCTGTCCACTCTAAAAGGTAGTACCAGCTGCCACCACCCACTAATATTTATCAGCTACTCAAAGGGCTTTAAAAGGGTGTCCAATTATTACTGTGCAATATTATTATCCAAATGGTAAGTGTGACTGAACGGTCAAAGCTTATTAGAATGACTTGGTACAGCACCACTATATACATGCAATGTACTCTTAGAGCTTAAATTAACTCTACATAAAACAGCCACAGTTGAAAGGTTTAAAAATATTTAATTGTTGTTCTTCTTCTTTTGGCTTTTCCCAGTTAGGGGTCACCACAGAGGAACTCTGGTCCGTTAATGATTTGCAGTAGATTTTTTACGGGTGCCGAGGTGCCAGCTCAACGCCCAACCTTCAGCGAAGGCACGCCCATTCTACGCATGTCTTTTGAATGCCACTCGACAGCGGGGATGACATGCAGACTCCACAGAAAAGGCACTCCAGCCGAGAATCGAACAGGAGAACCTCTTGCTGTGAGGTAACGCTACCGTTAAACCACCACGGCTTTTTAAAAATATTTAATAATAAATAATAAAAACACAAAACAATACTTCTTACTACAAAGTGCTAGTCAAGAATTCAGAGAAATACTTAAAATAATACCATAGAAAAGTTCTGACATCACAGAAAAACAAAGTAATCTTCCTATTTCCTAGCTATATCTAAGAAAAAACACAGTTCTAAATAAACTTACATAACGAGCAAAGCAGTGCTGGTGATGTTGGATGTTCTCAAGACAATGCTCATAGCTCCCCGATTCTCTCTCTTTAAAATGAGAGCACAGAGCTGCTTCACATGACATCATTCTTCACACTTCTCTAGTGTTCCCAGACTAACAAACTACATTTACATTCTTTACACCTGGTCAGAAACCAGAGCAATAAAGGACATTTATACATGCAAAGTCTAGCCATTAACTCTTGTCTTAAAACAATAGGCAGGATGCCTCCCTCTAGACATATCGGCTCCAAATTTTGACATCAAAGACCGTCATAAAATGCTTGACATAGATTTCTTACAGCAGAGTGCACTGTTGTTACATTTTTGCAGTTCAATATCCAATGCAGTCTTTTCACATTTAAGAGAACAAGCCCGTGGCTTACTTTATTTACAATTAACAGAATTATCTACAAAATTCTATATGGCTAGGCTGGCAGCCTTCCTCTATCTTCACACCCCACCCCCTCCCTCGGAGAACTCAAGCTAGTTTTTCAAGTGACCCCTGAAAAACGCTGCTTGAGAGGGTTAGGTCTATCTGAGTATATCTTACCCCATTTTCCCCGCCTTGAGAGCCCATATGCATTGGCATTACTAATGCCACTGCGGTGCTGCATTGACATATATGCTTGCAACTCTAGGCTCCATCTTAGCAACTTGGCATTTTGCTGGCTGGCTCTGTGTAACCATGTTAGGGGGTTGTGATCTGTCACTACAGTGAATTTTCTTCCCTAGAGATAAGGCTGAAGTTTCTTCAGTGCCCACACTATGGCCAGACTTTCCCTTTCTACAGCTGCATAGCATTCCTCCCTGGGTTGAAGCCTATGACTGTGATAAACCACTGGGTGCTCTTCTCCCTCTGAAGAAATCTGGCTAAGTACAGCCCCCACTCCATGGTTCGAAGCATCCACCTGCACAACTTCTTTGCCGTAATGTGGACTGGCTAACACAGGGGGTCCTCCCAAAGTTTCCTTAAGCTTCTGGAATGCGTGCTCCCATGCTGGGGTCCACACTACATTATCTGGCCTGTTCTTCCTCGTCAGGTCTGTGAGGGGAGCAGCTAGGGTACTATAACTGGGGAATAACTTTCTGTTGTATTCTGCTGTCCCTAAGAATGCCCTCATCTGCTTTTTGGTAACATGTGCAGGCCATGCCTGAGTGGCTTCTACTTTGGCAGGTTCTGGCCTGATCTTAGCACTCCCCACTCTATGTCCCAGGTAGGAGACCTCTGCCATACCCACCTGACATTTGCTCAGCTTAATGGTCAACCCTGCCCTCTGTAGTCTGCCCAGCACCTCCCTGACATGTTGAAGGTGCTCTTGCCAAAAATGGCTGTAGATAGCAATATCATCTAGGTAAGCAAGGGCAAACTCTCCTGCTCCTGCTAGGATATGATCTACCAGCCTCTGGAAAGTTGCTGGGGCATTTTTCATCCCAAAGGGCATCTTTGTGAACTCATACAAGCCAAAAGGAGTCAAGAAGGCTGACCTCTCTCTAGCACTGGGAGTCAATGCCACCTGCCAGTAACCCTTAGTAAGATCAATGGTTGTAAGATACTTAGCCCCACCCAGCTGCTCTAGGGCCTCATCTGTCCTAGGCATAGGTAAGGATCCGACTCTGTGTGACTATTTAAATTTCTGTAGTCCACACAGAACCTGGTGCTGCCATCTTTCTTTGGCTCCAGCACCACTAGGAAGGCCCAGGGACTATTGGACTCTTGAATCACCCCTAGTTCCAACATCACCTAAATCTCCTCCCTCAGAGTCTGTTTGACTCTCTCAGCTGCCCTACAAGGGGCCTGCGTAATAGGCCTTTGGGGTCCTGTATCCACCTGGTGCTGCACCAGGTGGGTGCACCCTGGTTTCCCAGTGAACATGTCCCCAAACGCCTGTAACACTGCTTGGATTTCTCGAACTTGGATAGGAGATAGCTGTTGTGACATTGCTATCTCTTCCACTGAGGTGTCAGTCCGAGCCTCACTGAGGAGATCAGTCATGAGATCTCCCACAGACTCCTGCAATCCACTGCAAATGCTCAACACAAGGGCCTCACTATCATGTCAAGGTTTCATCATGTTAACATGGTACAATTTGTGCCCCTGCCTCCTGCCTAGCAGTACCACCATCCAGTTAACATCAATTACCTTTCTTACCACCTTGAAGAGTCCTTCCCAAGCTGCTTGCATAGGTAGGTTCTAGGCTATCGCCCCTTGGGCCTACGTAAGCCTAGCCAACAAAGTTCCCTGGCTTATGCCACCCAAGAAAGTTCCACAGACAAGCCAGCAGCTTGTTGTGTCTGACAGGAATGAGAACCATTACCTGCTACCCCATAGCATACTCTCTAGCTCGAGCATTCCTGTCATATCACACCTTTTTCTGCTGCGGGACTTCTGCCAGGTTTGTCTTGGCCAAGCCCATGAGTTCCCTGAGCCTTGTCCTGAGGTTTAGGACATATGCAACAACTGACTCCTTGTGAGATTCACACTCACCTTCCCACTCATCTTGAATTAAATCTTGAGGTCCCCTCACCCTATGCCCATACAGCAACTCAAAGGGTGAAAACCCTGTGGATTCCTGGGGAACCTCTCTGTAAGCAAACAGATGGGGCAAATATCTGTCCCACTCCCTCAAACTGGTCTGCAACTTGATTGTAGAGTTTGACCTCTCAACAAGACCATTAGTCTGGGGATGGTAGGGGGTGGTCTTCAGGTGCTTCACCCCACAGTACTTCCACAGACATGCCAATACGTCTGACATGAAATTGGCACCTCTAAGTCAGTATTTCTTTTGGGAAACCTACCCTGCTGAAAATCTAGTTTAGTTATGTCAGGAACATGGGTGGAAACTCCCAGATATGCTCTGAACTGTTGCATAACAGTACAAAATATATCAAACCTACAGGCATAGCCAACATCCTGGCAGACAGATTCAGCGCAAACTCCCCCCCTTCCCCCCCAAAGGAGCAAATGCCTATCCCAACTGAATGTAACCTCCCTGACATCACAGATGTACAGGTGAAAGCTGCCCTCTCCAAAGCAAAAAACACAGCATCTATGGGACCGGACGGTGTCCCAGGCTGTGTCTTACACGAGCTCCAAGAAGAACTGAACCCTCACATTAAGTCACTGTTCAAACTTAGCCTTACTACAGGATATGTACCCAAAGAATGGCGTACAGCTACAGTGGTCCCACTCCACAAAGGTGGTGCCACAACGGACCCTGGAAACTATCGCCCCATAAGCCTGACTAGTCTGGTCTGTAAAGCTATGGAGCGTATTATCATGGAACTCATAAACAAAGACATTGGGAGCCTCCAGACACTGGACCCTACCCAATTCGGCTTTGTTAAGGGCAGATCTTGCCTCTTAAACCTAGTTGATTTCTTTGAAACAGTTACCAAAGCCATAGATGAGGGCAAGGTAGTCCACACAGCCTACCTGGACCTCGCAAAAGCCTTTGACACAATACCCCACTCGGGCATCATAAATAAGCTTACCAGCTTAAATATCAACCCCTATATCACAAGATGGGTTGCAAACTGGCTCAGAGATAGAACCCACATGGTCACACTCGCAGGTGCCATGTCCGAATCCAAACTAGTTACAAGTGGCATCCCACAGGGCTCAGTTCTGGGACCTCTCTTGTTCGGTATATACTTCTCTGAGGTTCAGGCTAACACAGAGGGATTATGGCTGACAAAGTTCGCAGATGACTGCAAACTGGGGGCCATAATCGAATCTCCAGCTGACACAAGCATCCTCCAAAAGGGTCTCACAGAGACGGATGCTTGGTGCCAGAGCCATGGCCTCAAGCTAAATGCTAAAAAGTGCATAGTCATCCCCTTTGGGAAAAACAAGGTGCCCACAAATTACCACATAGGTGGTAATCCATTAAGTACAGAAGAAGTAATTAGAGATTTGGGGACCAACGTAGATAGTAATCTCTCCTTTGATAATCACGTTACCAAAGTGGTTAGAAAGACCTTCTATATAGCCCACCTTATCACGAAAGGGTTCGCATCTAGATCAAGAGAGGTCATTGTGCCCCTCTACTCGCCACTCATCAGGCCCATAATTGAATACAATGCCCCTTTTGGGATGTACCTTACCTGACACCTGCAGCAACTGGAGAGACCCCAAAAGTACCTCACCAAGAGGATCATGGGCTACAAACAGATGTCCTATGCAGCTCGACTAAAGAAACTCCAGCTCTACTCAGTTGCTTACCGCCTACTCAGAGGCGATCTATGCCTGATGTACAAAGCCATGTCAAACCCAGAATTAATGGATATGCTCCACCTCAAAAAATCCAAGTCCCTTAGAGCTACACGCTCCAGGGACCTAAACCTCAGCACAAAAATAAATAGGACATGCTGGAGGGACAGATTCATTTCCCAGAGGCTCCTCTTACTCTGGAATAGAATCCTAATTCATGTTAGACATAGCCCCTCGCTGACCCTCTTCAAGCGAAATCTGGACGCATGGATGGGAAATCGCAAATTCACCCCTGGGATCTCTTCTGTGTCCGTGCTAGACAGAGGCACAGTAAACTAATCTTACAAGGGTACCTTCTGTGACCTACTTTACAGAGGCACAGTAGGCTAATCTAATAGGGAGGCGGAAGCCAAATACACTCTGGCTAGGCTTATAAATGCCCTAGGGCAGATAGCCTAGTATCTACCTATGAACCTATAAAGCATTTGCCACCTTTTCCGCCTCAATGGAGGTCAGTGTCACTGCCTCAGGGTATCGTGTAACATAATCCACTACCACTAGGATGTACTTTTTCTCTGTGGAACTTGGGGTACTCAGAAACTCTACAATATCCATAGCTACCCTCTGAAATGGCTCCTCAATCACAGGCAAAGGCATCAAAGGAGCTCTTGCCTTGTATTCTGCCTTGCCTACTTTTTGGCACTGCTCACAGGTCCTGCAGTACCCTGTTACAGCTCTGGAAATTACAGGCCAATAGAAGTTCTGCATAATATGTATATTTCTAAGTTTTATGCCCATATGACCTGCAAAGGGAATATCATGGGCTAAGAATAGAAGCGCCAGATGATAGGCTCTAGGCACTACCAACTGCTGTACCCTCTCACTTTCTAGCCCTCCCTCAGGGGTCCACTCACTATACAGTAAGCCTTTGTCCCAGTATACAGATTGCCCCTTCCCTTGAGAATCAGGTGACTCATTAGCTACCTGCCTCAGGCCTTGCAATGTAGGGTCTTGAGACCTGAGCCTGTCTCCGCTCTCTCTTTGTAAACCTTCCCAGCTCCCCTTCCAGAGGAAGTCTGGCATCCTCTGCCAGTGGTGCCTCACTATCAGCCTGGGTACTACTACTCCCTTCTACCTCTGCAATCCCTCTGGCCAAGGGAACATCAGTACCCACAAGCAGCTGTGGCTCACCTTCAGTGTCACTGCTACAGAGTAGCTCCCTCTCTGAAGTAACCATCTCACTAGTCCTGGCTGCATGTATACAGCCTGTCTGGGTCTCCACCAGTCTACCAGACCCACATGCTCGTCTCCTAGCCTGACTGAGTGTAACTGCATAAGCACATGGTACTTCCTCATCCAAATCCTTCCCTATCAGGACATCTGTAGGATGGTAGTTCGGTACCCTTGTTGCCTCAAGGCAACCTATTACTTACATTTTGTCTTTTCCACTTACTGACTCTCTCACCTTTTCTTCCCCACCATGCCTCGGTGGACATCTGTATGCCACATGGCTCCACTGGTTGCATTCAAAACATTTAACCCTAGGTCTTGGATGTGTACCTGGACTAGTGGCTTCCCCTGCTACTGGCAGATTCTGTTGGGGCAGTCTGTGCTGCCCACCATGGGTTCCTTTAGGCCCATGAGCAGTACTGGGGGCCCCTTTCCTGTGTGGGGATGCCCTGCTTGCTAGATATAGCTCTCCCTTCTTCCCCAACTCATCTGATGTAGCACATTGTCTATCGGCTAACCAGATCCTCATTGTCCTCAGACAAAGTGCTAAGGGCTTGTTCCCTAACCAAAAGATCTGCCAGCCCTTCAAAAGTGGTGACATGACATCCACTCACCCACCTATGAAAATAAGTGCTCACTTCAACAACATATTCACACACACTTTCATCTGCTTTGCGTCTATGTTCACAAAACATTTTCCTATAAGTTTCAGGTTTTAGCTTAAAACATTCGAACAAGCAATGCGTAACAACAGTGTAATTAAAACAATCAACGTCAGACATTTTAGACAACACAATTACAGCTTTACCATGGAGTAAAAGGGTCAGGAACCGTACCCAGAGCCTTTGGTCATCATACTGTTTACATAACCTGTTAAACATATGAATGATCCATCAAAACTATCCCTCCTCTTTGAACTGCAGAAGAAATTTACTGACCTTTTGTGCTTCTGGGGTCTAGTTACTCCCTTCCCCATTACCTCCATGACTCTGGCGAAGAGTCAGCATCTCCTTCTCATGCTGCCTCTGCCTCTCCTTTTCCTCAGCTTTCAGGCATAGCAGTTTCTCATTCTCCTCAGCCTGCAGACATCTCAGTCTTTCAGCTGCTCCTATTTCCAAACGCCTGGCCTCCAAATTGAGTATCTCTAGCTCCAGATAGATTTTTTACGTCCTCTGCAGAAAGGTTGAGCTGTCCATTCTCTGAGGGTGGTACATCTCCACTGCCAGTCTGATCGTCCTCCTGGTTGCTGTTTTCTGATGCAGCTGTGACCAAAGCTTCAATCATGCCTGCCTTAGTCAGGTTTCCATGCACCAGTCCCCTAGCCTGGCACATCTCAGCCAGCTGGCTCCTTGTCGGCTTTCCATACTCCTATGCTGACATGCTGCCTGCACTTCCTGACTAACTAAGCTAACAAGAGAAATATAAATTCTGATCTGAATGCTGAGTATTCACTGCATGGCTGATTTAGAGTACAAAACACCTTCAGTGATCACTGTACACAAGCTACAAGAATTCACTCTACCCACACCACTACAAGTCAATTAGTATTTGCCAACCAATTAATATGCAGTGTGGCTATCCCACCACTGCCAAACAATTAATATGTGATGCCCATGCCCTGGCCCAGCAATCAAGAAGCTTCAATCCCCACCACTACATCAGTGAGGGGAGTCCATGTAGGGAAAGGATAATAAATACACACACAGTAAAGTACAATTTCCCATAAGAGCACACAGAGATCATAGTCAGTCTGGGGCTGGTTTCTCCACTTCTCTCCAAGTCCCCAATAAGGCTCATCACTGGCAAAGCTATAGGGTCCAGATCTCAGCCTAGTGGGCAACCTATAAAACTTCCATCACTCTCTCTGCCCTACCAGTGCTTTGTGTCCCTCCCCAAGTAGCTGACACACACACGCTGAGATAAGAGTTGCATACAACCACACAGACACTCCTGGGGAAGGCTGGCACAGGTTCTCCAGCTGTGCCCCTTTTGCCCTGTCTAAAAAGTAGTACCAGCTGCCACCACCCGCTATTTATCAGCTACTCAAAGGCTCTTAAAAGGTTGTATAAATTATTATTGTGCAATATTATTATCCAAATGGTAAGTGTGACTAAACAGTCAAGGCTTATTAGAGTGACTTGGTACAGTACTACTATATACATGCAATGTACTCAGAGCTAAAATTAACTCTGCATAAAACAGCCACAGGTGAAAGGTTTAAAAATATTTAATAATAAAGACACAAGACAATACGTTTTACTACACAGTGCTAGTCAAGAGTTCAGAGAGTTCACAGAGAAATACTTAAAATAATACCGCAGAAAAGTTCTGACATCACAGAAAAATAAACTAGTCTAATCTTCCTATTTCCTAGCTATATCTAAGAGAAAACACAGTTCTAAATAAACTTACATAAAGAGCAAAGCAGTGCTGGTGATGTTGGAAGTTCTCAAGACAAAATGCTCAGAGCTCGCTGATTCTCTCTCTCTTTAAAATGATAACGCAGAGCTGCTTCACATGACATCATTCTTCACACTTCTCTAGTGTTCCCAGGCCAACAGAAACTACATTTACATTCTTTACACCTGGTCAAAAACCAGAGCAATAAAGGACATTTATACATTCAAATTCTAGCCATTAACTCTGGTCTTAAAACAATAGTCAGAATGCCTCCCTCTAGACATATCGGCTCCGAATTTTGACATCAAAGACCATCATAAAATGTCTGATTTAGCTTTCTAACAGCAGAGTGCACTACTGTTACATTTCTGCAGTTCAATATCCAATGCAGTCTTTTTACATTTAAGAGAACAAGTCTGTGCCTTACATTAATATTTACAAATGACAGAATTATCTACAAAATTCTATCTGGCCAGGCTGTCAGACTTCCTCTATCTTCACAGCTTGTGTTAAATGCCCCCAGTCATTTCCGAAAGAAGGGAGAAAGAATAGTTGTACAAAATCTTACCATAACCATAGACAGCTACCTGAACATCTGGCCAGTATACAAAACCTTTAGTCATGACAAGGTATATGGGATGTCTGACATTGGCTGTAGGGTGTAGGCCATAAAAGTTACATCTGCACAAACCTTTCCTCAGAACTGAACACCCCAGTCGGACCTCAGGTCCCAGGACAGCTGCACAAGTCCTGTGTCATCTAACAAGGCATTTATGTATGTATGTATATATATATATATACATATGTATATATATACATATATATATATATATATATATATATATATATATATATATATATATATATACATTTAAAAATATATATATGAGCGATACTGCGGTAGCGTTGTCGCCTCACAGCAAGACGTTGTTCCGTTAGATTCTCAGTTAGAGCGTGTTCTGTGTGGAGGCATGCGTGACAGGGCGTGCCTCTGTTGAAGGTTGTGCGCCAGGGCTGGTAACTCGGCACGTAAAAATCCACTACCAAACATTAGTGGACCGGAGTTACGCTGTGGTGACCCCTAACCGGGATAAGCCGAAAGACACAACAACATACATGCATATGCATGCATACATATATCTATGATAGATATAGATAGATAGGGAGTATGGGGGAGGGACAGAATACTGCAACATGGAAGAGAAGGACATCTATGGTTATGGTAAGATTTTACACAACTATTCTGTCTTTCTATTCCCATGTTGCAGTAATCATAACCTTTGGGTGAGTGCCAAAGCTCAAAGGGAAGAAGAGGAAAGTGATATGGAATTGTTTTCCAAGAACCCATTTAGGATTGCCCTAGCAAACTCTGCTCTAGATCTGGAAATATGGCCCAGTTTATAGTTTGGTGAAGGTATGGACAGATATCCAGGTAGTTGCCTCTAGAATGGAAGCAGTGTCCAGACCTTTGAAGAAGGCTCCAGATAACGCCATGGCTCTAGTGGAGTGGGCTTTAATTTTTGAGGTTAGATGTTTTCCATGGTAGGTGTGACAAAAGGAGATGGCCCTGGAAATCCAGGCAGAAATAGTCTGTTTTGTCACTGCTTTTCCCAGAACTCTGGGGTGAAAGGAGACAAACAATTGTTCTGATCTCCAAAGGGACTTGGTCTCGTCAAGACAGAATCTTAGTTGTCTGTGAACATCAAGGGAATGCAGGACTCTCTCACTGTCATTCTAAGGATATGGAAAAAAAGGTGGGGAAGTGAATACATTGATGCAGGGAAAGCTCATTGACCACTTTAGGCATGATGGACTGGTTGGTCCTTAGGGTCACTCTATCCTTGTGGAAGATTAGAAAAGATGGAGTTGCTATGAGGGCCTGGAGCTCTGACTCCTGGCTGATGTCAAGGCCTCCAAAAGCACAGTCTTCCAAGTGTGGTATTTTACAGAGGCTTTTGATGTTGGTTCAAAAGGAACAGTGAGCTTCTCTAAAACATAGTTCAGGTCCCATGGGGGTGGAACTGGCTTCCTGGGGGGCCTGAGGTGCAGTACTCCCTTAAGGAATAACTTTACTGGAAGTCGGGAGGCAAGAGGAGGGTCAAAAGGCAGACAAGCCAAAATAACAGCTAAGTGGGCCTTAACAGAATATTCCTGCCCTGCTTGCAACAATTCACACAGGACAGCACTAAAGGGACCTCTCTTTGAAATGGGTCTAGCTGTCTTTGAAGACACCAGATGGAGAATCTTTTCCATTTGGACAAACAAGATCTCCTAGTATTGGGTTTCCTGGCCTACTGCAGGACATGAAGTACATCCTCAGTGTAAAGGTGTCTGAAAGGGATCCCCTTGTCTTGCGTGAGAAGGTCCACTCTGTCAGGTAACTTGTGATGATTGCCCTTGACTAAATGCAGAAGGAGGGGGAACCAATTGTCCTAACCAAAAGGGAGTATCCAACAAGATTTTTGGTTTGTCCTGCTGAATTTTCAACAGGACTTTTTGTAGGAGTGGAAGGGGGGAAGCACAGACAAACATCCCCTTCCATGAGATAGAATAGGCATCCATTGCCCTTGCTAGGGTGTTGGGTGCCCTGGTACAAGAGTGGAAGTTGTCTGTTCAGACGGGAAACAAATAGATCTATTTCTAGTGTACCTCACTTGTGGATTATGTCCAGGAACATATCCCTGTGTAGCATCCATTCATGGGATTGTGACATGCACCTGCTCAAGGTGTCTGCCTGAATGTTCTGAGCTGAGGGAATATAGACTGCCTGCATGGTGACTCCATGTTGTGCCACCAATTCCCAGGCCTGTAGTGCAAGTCTGCATTACAAGTGAGATTTTGTTCCCCCCTGTTTGCTCCCATGCCAGAGAAAAAGAAGTCATGTCTTACCACAACGTTCCATCTGTGTTGTAGATCTTTGTTCATTCATTACAAATAGGACCTCGGTTCTTTCCTCGGAACCGATACGGCAGTTTCCAAGCTCATGCCAGCCAAAAACACTCAGCTAAGACCTACCCATAATAACCCTTTCCTAGTTACTTCAGATCAAGTTTGCCCACCCCTATATAATAGAAGTAGTAACAGAAAAATAGTAGAAGGCTTTGTCTGAGCAAATACTCTAACCAAGACGTCCTAAAGTCCACCAGGAGTCCAGGCAGAGTGAAGGAGGCCGGGAAGTAATGAATGAACAATGATCTATAACACAGATGGAATGTTACGGTAAGACATGACTTCTTTATCTGATGTTGTAAATCTTTGTTTATTACAAATAGGACAGAGTCCCCAGCTACTTGAGTTCCTGGCTGGCCCGAAGGAAAGATATTCCTGAGCACCATAGAACCAAAAGATGCTCGTTCCCCCTGGAGGCCAAATCCAATTTGTAATGAGAGATAAAGGTATGAGGTCTTGCCCAAGTGGCTGTTGCGCAGATATCATCCATACAGGCTCTAGAATGAAATGCTACAGAAGTAGCCATAGATCTAGTAGAATGAGCCTTTATTCTGGAAGGTAAGAACAGCTTATTCTGTTGGTAGATAAAAGTAATGATGTTTCTAAGCCAGGAGGATAAAGTCACTTTGGAAACAGGTTTACCCAATCTGGGTCCTGCAAAGGCCACAAACAATTGATTTGTTTTCCTGAAAGATTTAGTCCTGTCCAAATAACAATGAAGCTGCCGATGCACATCAAGAGTGTGCAAAAGGTACTCCCCTCAATTAGAATGCTGAGGAAAGAAAACCAGCAGGTCAATAGATTGGTTAATGAAAAATCCAGAAATGACCTTGGGCAAGAAAGAAGGGTCAGTACGAAGGGGCACCTTATCCGTGTGGAAGATCAAGTAAGGTCTCTTGACACTCAAGGCCTGCAGCTCAGATACTCTTCTCACTGAGGTTAAATGCTACCAGAAGTAAAAGTTTTCCATGACAAAAATTTTAAATCACATGAATCAAAGGGCTTTAAAAGAGGACCTGTGAGAGATTGAAGCATCAAAGTCAAGTACCAGGGTTCTAAGGGAGGCTTGACCGGATGTTTAACATGTAATACTCCTTTCAAAAATGTCTTGCATAGGCTGTGTGACATAATCAAAGAATTATTAAGTCCATTATGAAAACTGGCGATAGCTGCTAAATGTTCAGTGATCGTCGATGCTGAGGCTCCTGCATGTAAAAGAGTAGTCAGGTATTGGAGGATCTTTTCAACAGACAGAGAAGGGATCTATGTTCTGATCTTCGCCCAAATAGAAAACCTAGTCCATTACTAGAATAAACTTTCTTGGTGGAAGGTTTGTGTGAAGCCAGAAGAATTTCATGAACAGGAGATGGGATATGTCAGGCAGCCTGGCAATCACTGGAAGTGGAGGAACCAAGCTGTGAGATTGAGACTGTGGAGATTTGGATGAATCAGTCCCTGAGGATGAGATAACAGGTCTTGGGAATGATCCAGGATCCACGGGCTGTGAATCAGATGAGGCCATAGAAACAGGAACCAGACTTGACGGGGCCAGTAGAGAGCAATGAGGATCACTTTGCTTCTCAACCTCTGAGCTATCTGGAGAAATTTTGGAATGAGGGGAAATGGGGGAAAGGCATACAGAAAACCCGGGGGCCAATCGTGCATTAGAGCATCCCTCGGGGGTTCCCTCTGAGGGGGGATCAGGGCAAAGTAGCTTCTGCAATTGTAGTTTAGGGGGGAAGCAAACAGATTGTAGCAAGGCTTGCCCCAGCGTCGGAAGATCCGATCCGTTGTTACAGGGTTGAGAGACCACTCGTGAGGCATCAGGATGTTCCTGCTCAGATTGTCCACAATACGGTTGGAACTCCCGGGAATGTGCGTTGCTATAAGAAAGTGGTTGGAAGCTATTGCTCAGTGCCAAATCCTCATGGTTCCCCGACACAGGGGGTAAGGCCTGGTTCCGCCTTGTCTGTTATACCACATGACTGACATGTTGTCTGACTGAATTGCAATGGTCCCAGATGGTAGGAATGCATGGAACGCTTGCAATGCTAACAGAACTGCCCTCAGTTCCAGGACATTTCTGTGCAAATTGGCCTCCATGGGGGACCAGGTGTCTTGGACCGTCCTTCCTTGGAAATGCCCCCCCCAACAGGGAAGCGTCCGTGGTCACTGTGGCCATGAGCTGGGGAACACAGAACGGTCAACACCAAAGATTCGTTTGTGGTTTCATCCACCATAGCATTTCTTCCTTGCAACGGTTTGTAAGATGTATCATGTGGTTGAGTGGGTGAGTTAGAAACGACCACTGTGCGGAATGGAGCCACTGCAGGATTCTCATGTGCAGCCTCGCCAGTGGTACTAACGTAATGGCAGCCACTATGGAGCCGAAGAGTTGCAGTACAAGACGTGCTGGTACATAGGTCTAACGAAATTTTTCTTGGATTTGGTGTCTTATTTTCGAAAGCCTGTGAGGGGGGAGAGAAGCTTGACAGGATGTTGTGTTGAAGACCGCTCCAATAAATTCCAGTGTCTTTGTTGGGGACATTTGAGATTTGTCCTTAACTGTAATCCCCAAGCGGAGAGCGAGACCTTGAGTGTAAGAGAGGCTGCGGACTAGGAGATTCCGGGTTGGAGCATTAAGGAGCCAATTGTCTAGATACGGAAACACCTGGAATCCTTGTAGTCGAAGATGAGCTACCACAACTGCCATACATCTGGTGAACACTCGGGGGGGGGGGGGCTGTCGAGAGACTGACTAGCAGTGCCCTGAACTGGTACCAATTGGCTCCCAGCTGGAAGCCGAGAAACCTCCGGGAGCGATGATCCATCTTTATGTGGTAGTACACGTCCTGGAGGTCTATAGAGCACATCCAGTTGTCCCTCCCTAGGAAGGAAAGACTGGACTGTACCATGACCATCCAGAATTTTTGAGGTTTGATAAATTTGTTCAATAGGCTGAGATCCAGGATTGGTCTCCAGTCCCCTTTCCTTTTTGGCACTAAAAAGTACCTAGAGTAAAATCAGAATCCTGTCTGGTCTGGTGGGACTGGCTGGATGACTTTTTCTTAGCAGCTTTTCTATTTCTAAGGCTGCTAATTCCCTCTGATTGGGTGGTACATCAGGGATTCCTTTGACGGGTCTGGGAATTAAACTGAATGGCATTTGGTAGACTCTGGATATTATTCTCTGCACCCAAACATCAGTTGTAATAAGATGCCAGGCTGGTAGGTGCAGAGAAAAACATCCCCCGACTGCTTCCAGAGGAAAGCAATTGGGACGCTGCTCAGATGCGCTGGTAGGGTCTGCCGGAAAAAGAATCTCTAGCACCCTGGTTACGCAGGCCCCCTCTACCCCGAAAGGGTACTGTACTGATATCACTGGTGCTGACTGTGAGCCTGCGGAGGCAAGGACCCTCTCCATCACCTGAAAAGCAGGCCCGCCCGAGGAGGGATGGGAGCCCAGAACCGACCCTGCCCCGAGGAGACCACCTCCAGGTGAGGAGCTCCGAGAGGACTGGAAGCCGGAGCCATAGACACAGACACCGCCAGTGAGAAAATAGGTGCCGGGCTAGGTACCAAGGTATGGACGGTCCAAGCACTGCTCTGAGAGAGCATCGGCTCCACCAGAGCTGATGCAGCAAGGGTGATCGATGCCGACAGGGGAAAAACTGCTAGCTGAGCAGAGATAGTATGCGGTGGTGGACAACGGTACTGAGATCTCTGGGACCTGGGTAGAGGCCGGAAGAGGATAAACAGGGGATGATGTAGTAAAAGATTCTGAGCCAAGAGGGACGGAAGGTCTAGCTGGAATAGGCAAATCCCCTAATCTCCCAGAAGATGGTTCACAACCCGCACTAGATCTAATTCAGAACAACTCCAGTGGATCTAAAAGAGGCTTTTGAAGGAGAATCAGGTCTTTCTAGAAAGGAGCTAAACCTCTGCCCCAAAAAAGGGTCATAAGTTAGAGAGTTTTTTGTCCTTGGCAGATATTAGAGTTTTGGAGCCGATGGAGCCGAAGAAACTATTGGCACATTGGCGGGGGATGGAGCCGAAGTAGGTACAGTCATAGGAGCCAATGTTGGATCCAAGGACGGCACTGCAATCAGTGGTGCTGAGGATGGAACCGAAATAAGGGTGAATATCATGCATGGTATCGAGGGAGAAGATACAGAGCCTGGTGCCGAAGAGGTCTGCGCTGAGGGCACCGGCAAAGCACGTAGCAGACTCAGTTCCATAACTGACGGGGATGCAGGAACAGAGTGCCTCCGTTTTTCCTTGCGTGTCTTTGGAGGGGGTGAGACCTCCAACCCAGATAGAGCCTCCGAAAAAGGTGTATTGATAAGCTTATTTTTACATTCTGCTAGTGTACGATTACTAAAACTAGCACAAATGTCACAGCTTTAATATGATCCAGGCCCAAACAGGAGACAACGAGCGTGTCCATCAGAGTCGGGCATCTTACGCCCACACTTGTCGCACTGTTTAAACCCCAACTTAGCTTTGTCTGACATAGTAAGGCAACAAGACTATCCTATAGAAAAAACAAAAGAAGGGAGAGAAAAAGGTGAGAGAATACCAATGATGGTATTTAAAAAATACCACCAGTGGTAAGCAAGGGCCTATCAAAGGCAGGAGAGAGGGACAGTACCAATAACGGTAGAAATTAAATTACCAAGGTAAAGGGTAGGGAATAGAATTAGGTTATAGGCGACAGTGAGAAAAGGCTAAATTGACTAAAAAAAAGAAATTTTGAGGAGAAACTATCTTAAAAATTACAATTTTCTACTTGGCTTTGAGAGAGATGGCTAGCACCTCTGACGAGGAACGTGGCAAACGAGATCTGGAATAACTAGGAGAGGGGCATTATGGGTAGGTCTTAGCTGAGAGTTTTTGGCTGGTGTGAGCTTGGCGGACGGAACCGAGGTCCTATTTGTAATGAATGAATAAACAAAGATTTACAACATCAGATCTGTAGTGTTGTCTATGAACAACTTCAGGGGGCACTGCTTCAGAATGTGTTGGAAGGCCTTCAGAGCAAAGATGAAGGTCCTCATTTCTCTGATGTTGATGTGCTGCCACTTGCCGGAGCCTGTCTACATGTCTTGCCATCTTTCGAGCTGTCCATAGCAGTCTCCCAGCCCAAGGTCTGAGGCATCTGTGCACATTATCTGGACTGGGGTGAGAAGTTGTAATGGAAGTCCTGGGTCCTTAGGCATGGCAGGAAGGGAATGTTGTTGTCCAAGGGGTGGGAGTGTTGGGTCCATGTGTGGAGTCTTGCAAGTCGCAACATAGGTATAATGGACACCATTATGTCCTAGAAGTCTAAGATATTGTCTCACTGTCATAGCACAGGCGTGGAGGACAGACAGCAAGTATTTCTTCAGGCGTTCCACCTTTTAGGGTGGAAGGAATGCCCTCATGACATTTCTCCTTGTTCTGCACCCCAGGAAAACTTGGTCCTGGGAGGGGTTTTGTTTGGACTTGGGGAAATTGATGTTGAACCCTTGAACTGCAGGACAGAGAAGTGGAACAATCTGCCTGGATCAGGAAGTCGTCCAGGTATAGAAAAATGTGAATCCCTTGGACCCACCAATGGGCTGCCACTGGAGCCAGACACTTGGTGAATATCCCTGGAATAGTAGATAGTGCAAATTGCAAAGCAGAGAACTGAAATTACAAGGAACCCACAGGGAATCGTAAATACATTCTGTAGTTAGGTATTACGGGGATGTGTAGATAGGCATCTTTGATGTCCAAAGTGGCCAGAAATGCCTGCGGCATTAGCAGGGAGAAAAGAGTATAGAGTGCAAGCATGTGAAAATTGGGTACTTGTAGAAAAAAGTTGAGGTGGGAGAGATCCAGAATGGGTCTCCATGGGCCATCTTTCCTTGGGACTAGGAAAAGTCTGGAGTAAAAGCCCTTTTCCCTAGTCCATCGGTGGTTGTGGGATGCCTCTTAAAGACAAAGGAATGACCCAAGTCATGAAGTAACCCTTTTCTATAATAGACAAGACCCACTTGTCAGAGGCAATGCTTTGCCAAACGGGAGGACAGAGACAGTCTTTGGGATAGGGGAATGGAATCCGGAGGAGGTGAAGGGGAAAGCAGGTAGTCGCAGACTACCTGCCCTGTCCTAAAACTGAGGTTTCTGAACTGGAGTCTTGAGCAGGTCTGGAAGGAGGCTACTGCTTCCTGGAGCTCTGTTTGCTCCTAGAATGAGGGGTAGGAGCAGAATGTTTCCTGATGAACTGTGCTTTCGTGGGGTAATTCCTATGGAACTTGGAGATTGGAGACACAAACTAATGTTTTAAGTCTTGTAATGCATTCCCCTTTTGCTGAAGAGTTTTGAAAAGCTCTGCCACTTTAGCCCCAAAAAGGTCAGAATTGTCCAGGGTTGCATCTAGAAGTTTAGCCCTGACATCATCAGGTAGCTTGGAATCTCAGCCAAGAATACCCTCCAACCACTGAGGTTGAAGCTGCAGATCTGGCAGAGGCCTCTGCAGCATCACAGCTGCATCTGATCAAGTGTCTTGTCACTTGAAAGGATAAGGAGACGAGGCTAGATATTTGAGCCTTAGAAGACGAGTCTGGGAGATCAGCCAATAGCTTAAAAACCTGGGGTAAAAGAGCTAAGGCATACATAGACGTGTGTCTGGTAGTTAACCTCCCTAAAAGACAAAGTGGCAGAGGTGTATACTTTTTTGCCAATGCATTCCATGGTCTTACTGTCCTTATCAGTGGGAAGGACAGAGGTGGAGGGAAGTAATCTGGAGGGTTTGTCTGCAGGGACAAAAACAGTGCCGGGGGCTGCAACAGTGCATTTTATCAGAGATCTGGTCCCTTTTGGGACCTTATAAAACCTGTCAGGCCTTCTAGGGGCTGGTGGTTGGGAATCAGGGTTTTTAGAGGCTGCATTGAAAGTGTCCAAAAAGGCTGGTAAGATTGGAGGGATGGCAGAAGGTGAAGGGGTGCCAATTTGTAAGAGTTCATAAGACCTCTTTTGAACCTTGGACATTTCAGAGGAATCCCATTTAAAAAACTCTCTCATTTTAGAGATGGTTTCACCAAAGGTGAGGTCCTCTCCTGGGGAGTCTGCCTAAGCAGACTCCTCTTCAGGGGAGGCATACCCAAGAGGGGAAGACAACTGACAGGCATAGGAAAGTGAGTCCTCTGAAGAGGAATCTAAGAGTCATCAGTTTAATGAGGAAGAGGGTCTTCCGTCTAAGGCATAGCACCGATAACTACAGGGGCAGCCAGAAGGGAAGCAGGCACAGAAGACCTAAGGGCCATGAAGGCATTAAATAAGCTTTTAGAGAAAGCTTGCCAATCAGGCAGGCTTTCTGAAGGAGGAGAGACATGATTTGTCTTTTATTTCCTTTTTAAGGAAGAGGTGGGCCCGGACAGCGTAGGGCCTAGGTTTAAACAGTCCTAAAGCAGTGGAAGGACTGGTCTGAAGTCCGTTGCAAGCCAAGGTTCCCCCTCGTCATCAGCACCAGACGTCTGCAAAACCTCCATGGACATGATTTCAGCCCTAAGTTCTGCGACCTCACGAACGGTACGTGCTGTACCTAACTTGTCTGGTTCCATACATTCCTTCAGGCGAACGTCAGCCACAGGGGGAATATCGGGTGGAGGAGGTGCAGTAGTAGGTTCAGGCCTGGAAAATTTTGGCCTTCCTTTTTTGGTGGCTTGACTGTCTGACCAGACGTCCCTTCCATTGCCAGAGCCAGATATTTAAGACACTGGTTTTCTGAGTAGATGTTTAGGGTGTACAGATGGCTGAAGAGTCTTAGGAAAGTACAGTTGTGTACCTACCATAAATGTAGATGTTCGAGTGTATTCACTGTTGCAGTTATTGCACTTGGGTTATCCTGCTGGCAGGCGACCCGCAGTCGGCCCAAGTTCCAAAGTCTTGGTCCGGCGTCGGTTGCTGTCGCCTCTTCCCTGACGTCAGTGCGCCAGGGGTATAAAAGTTGCAACCGATGCCATTTTCTTCAGTTTTTCTTGCCCCAGATGTCAGGTGCCCCCAGATAGGAAGGCTGAAAAGGTATAAATATGCCAAACAACCATGCATATATTACTATAAACATTTCCTTCATCTACAAACAAATACACCACATAGGTTGTATAGAGTTGAGAAGTACAGAATAGTCCCAGCAAAGAGGGAAATGGTGGGTGGGTAACCTGGACTGCAACAGTGAATACACTCGAACATCTACATTTATGGTAGGTACACAACTGTGCTATGTTCATCTTGTTTCACTGTTGCAGTCATCACACTTAGGTAGAATCCCAAAGCTGAGGTTGGGTGGCTGGGTCTAGATTGGATTTGGTGAGGCTAACAAGCCCTGCAGAACTGCGGTGGCAAAGCCTGCTCTGGATTTGGAGTAGAGAGGTAGGTGGTAGTGCTTGGTAAAAGTGTGCACTGAGCCCCAGGTTGCAGCTTCTAATGTGTCTTTGGTTGGTACCCCTCTGAGGAAAGCTGCTGAAGTGGCTGCTGCTCTGGTAGAATGAGGCCTAATGCCCTTAGACACAGATTTGCCGTGTTGTGCATAACAGAAGCGGATGCAGTGTCCTATCCATTTGGAAATTGTCTGCTTTGTAATAGGCTTTCCTTGTGATTCTGCAGCATATGCTACAAACAGTTGCTCAGTTTTTTCTAAAAGCTTTTGTTTTGCCCAAGTGAAATCATAGCTGCCTGTGTATATCCAAAGCGTGCAGACGTCTTTCCCCTTTATTCTGGGGATTTGGGTAGAAAGTAGGCAAATTAATGGTTTGGTTTAAGGCCACATTGAAGACCACTTTTGGCATGAATGTTGGGTTTGTTCTAAGAGAAACCCTGTCTTGATGAAAAATGAGAAAAGGTTCCACAGCCATCAATGCCTGTAACTCTGAGACTCTTCTTGCTGAAGTTATTGCTAGGAGCAGAGCAGTTTTCTATGACAAGAATTTAAGATCAGCTGTGCTGGCTGGTTCAAATGGAGGCAGTGTTAGTTTTTCTAAAACAAAATTGAGGTCCCAAGTAGGTACTGGTGCTCTTCTAGGGGGTCTTATATTCTTTGCCCCTCTGAGGTACTGTCGTAGTAGAGGATGTGAAAAAATAGGAGGATCCGCATTGTAATGAGCTGAAATGACAGAGGCATGGATATTAATAGATGAAAAAGATAGGCCTTCGTCCAACATCTCAGTCAAGCATTGCAAAATCTGAGGTATATTAGGGACCAGTGGATCGAGCCCTTGTGCCTGGTTCCAAGCACAGAAACTCTCCCATTTTTCTGCGTAAGATTTCCTAGTGCTGGGCCTCCTGGCTTCCAAAATTACATCCATAACAGCTTTAGAGAGAGGTGCAGTCTGAGTGGCTAAATTATCCACCATACTGCCAGGTTTAAGGTTCTGAGTTCACTGTGCAGAATCTGATTGTTTTGTTGCGTCAGAAGATGAGGGATTTGAGGTAGAGGCCAAGGTGGGCCTTGGGACAAAGTCTTTAGGATTGGGTACCAGTGCTGGCGTGGCCAGTCTGGTGCAATCAGGATCATTGTTGGCCTCTCTTGTCTGACTTTTAGAAGCACCTTGGTGAGAAGAGGCATCGGAGGGAAGGCATAGACTGTCAGGTTTTTCCAGCTGAATGATAGAGCATCCACTTTCCATGCTTGAGAGTGATAAGACCTTGTGAAAAATTTCTGTATTTGACAATTGTGAGGGGAGGCAAAAAGATCTATGCCTGGGCATCCCCACTCCCTTGTTATCATGCTGAACACTTGTGGATTTAGCTTCCATTCGTGAGAGTCCATGAGATTTCTGCTTAGTTCGTATGCCAGTGTATTTTTTGTTCCTGGCAGGAATTGTGCTTGCAGATGTACCTGGTAGGTCAGTGCTGTGTTCCACAAAGTCATGGCTTGTCTGCATAGGGGGTAGGAATGCGTGCCCCCTTGCTTGTTTATGTACCACATAACTGTGGTATTGTCCGTCTTTATTAATAGTTGTCCTGGATGTATTAGGTCCTTGAAGGCTGTCAGGGCATTCTGTACAGCTAGCATCTCTTTTTGATTGATGTGAAGATGCATTTGTTCCTTGGGCCACGTGCCCTGAATACATTTTCCTTCCATATGTGCTCCCCAGGCATAATCCGATGCATCGGTTGTTATTGTCTACCTGGCTTTAGGTAAGGTGAAAGGCTGTCCTTTGTTGTGGTGACAGGCCTGGGACCACCATCGAAACTCCTGTTGTAGGCAGGGGATCAAGGTTATGATTGTCACTAGGCTGTGACAATGCTGAGTCCAAACACTTTTTAGATACCATTGTAGTTTCCTCCTATGCCGTTTTGCATATGGAATTAGTAGAATGCAGGATGCCATGAAACCCAGGGCCTGCAGAATTTTTCTTGCAGGGAGATTGGTCTTTGTAGCCATCATTTGAAAGTAATGAGTCAGTTGCCTTTGTTTGTCTGGCGTAAGATAAGCCATCTGAGCAGTTGTATTTAAGCTTGCACTCAGGAATATTATCTCTTGAGAGGGCACTAGTTTTGATTTCTTTTCGTTTACTGTGTACCCTAGGCAAATTAGCAATCTTTTTACAAACGCCAGGTGCTTTAGAAGAATGTCCTTGCTCTCTGCTTGAATAAGGCAGTCGTCCAAGTAGGGATATATTTGAATTCCTTTTTGTCTGCAAAATGCAATTACTGGTGCCAGGCATTTTGTGAAGACCCTGGGCGCAGTAGATAAGCCAAAGGGCAGTGCAGAGAATTGGTAATGCATTGAGCCTGCTATAAATCTGAGGTATCTTCTGCACGATTGTCTGATTGGGATGTGCAGGTATGCCTCCTTGAGATCCAAAGTAACTAGCCAAGCCTCCTTGCCCAGTATGGGCAGAAGTTGTTGTAGTGTTAACATTTTGAATTTTCGAACATCCAGGAAGGTATTTAGGATTGACAGGTCCAGTATTGGTCTCCAGGCTTTGTCTTTTCTGGGTACTAAGAAAAGTCTCGAGTAAAACCCTTGTCCCTGTTCTTCTTGTGGAACTTTTTGAATAGCTCCCATATCCATAAGAGCAGCAATCTGTTTTTGTGCCTCTGCCCATTGGTTTTGTGGCAGGTTTGACACACCTTTTAGTTTTGGAAGCGTGTGGAAGTGGAACCTGTACCCCTGAGAAACTATATTCAGCACCCAATGGTCTTGGGTGATCATGTGCCAATTTTTTGAGAAAAGTGCTAGCTTTGCCCCTAGGGGTGCTGTCAACTGGTAAGAGCTTGGCATTTGCAGAGGGAAGTCATTGTGACCATTTCCTATAAGGATGTGATTTGTCTTCTCCTCCTTTGGGTGCTGAAGCACCCCATTGTTTAGGTCTGTAGGAGCATTGGGGCTGAGATCTGCCTCTTGGGCATCTGTATCTGCCTCTTTGCGGCCTGTCTGACACTGCAAAGGACCAATTTTGTGAAGGCCAGTTTCTGCTAAATCTAGGTGGTTGAACCTGTAAGAAATCTTTCACCGTTTGCATTGACTTTGCTTTATCCTCCATTTTCTTTAACACCTCTTCTGCCTTCACACCAAACAAAGTATCATGCTGTAGTGGAGCATCTAATAATTTTACTTTAACATGGTCAGGTAAACTTTGTTCTTTCAACCAAGCATGTCTTCGAATAACTGAGCCTGTAACTGCGGCTCTACAAGAAGCCTCTAATGAATCAAAACCACATTGCAGAGTATGCTTTCCCACTTGTTCAACTGCATGCAATAAATCCTGCATTTCTTTACTGTCAGAACTTTCTATATTTGTAACCATTTTCTGCTTTAACAATGACATGAGATACTGTTGATATTTAAGCATGTGAAACTTGACAGTTTAAAGCTCTTACAGTTAAAGTAGCAGAAGTGTAAACTTTTTTCCCCCATCTGTCCAGAGCTCTGGAATCCCTATCTGAGGGGACAGGATTTTTGGCAGTGGAATCTTTAAACCCTTTAGGACCCTGAGAAATTGTTTCGTGGTCTGCAGCGGGGTTTTTGTAAAGAAATTTATGAGAGTCAGGGACCCTGTAGTACCTTGTCTGGCTTTACTGGTGCAGGGGGTAAAGAATCTGGAGACAGACTAGATTCAGAAAAAAACATCATCTATAATATCAAGCACAGGGGGGATTGCCAGGGGCCTGTGCTGAGGCGATAAAAGGAAATCTCTGAGCCTTTTCTTGGATTCTGAGTAATCCTGGCTTTCCCAGTGGAAATGGTCCCTCATGGTGTGCAGGGTTTCCCCAAAAGAATAATCCTCAGGCGGTGAGGCTGAAGGAATGGACTCTTCAGCATCAGAGTCCTCATAGGGAGGGAGAGAATAGCCCTGATCAGAAGAATAATCACAGGAAATGGAAACCTGATCAGAGGAATCATAATCAGTGTCTTGCCTAGGCCTTTTGTCAGGAGGGGGATGGGAGCCCCTGATTAAAGTAATAAGGTCTTCGCCATTTTAAGCATCTGTTTCTTTGGCATGGATGACTGTTCTGGAGAATGCTGCACTTGTTTCCTTGTCTTTAATGGTGTTTTTGACTTTGCCTTTGCTGCTGTAGTAGCCTTAATTGTAAGTTGTGAAGGTCTGAAGATGCCCTCAGAAGCCGGTGCCTGCTCAGCAGCTCCGGACCCATCTGAGGGTATAGTTTCCGTAGGCCCAATACCTTGAGTTTCCACAGGCCTTGGGGCCTCCACATGGCTGTCGGTTATGGCCTGTGGCTCTGAGGTAGCGGGTGACAGGGGCTGTGAAAGCGCCTCACTGAGAACCGGCGACTGGCCTAGAAGAGGTTTCGTCGGTTTTGGACCTTGGATGCCGGTCTTTTTCTTCGTCTTTGCGTTTTTTTATACATTCCGGTCGTCGGTTGTTCCGACGGCATTATATAATTAAATCTTCGTCCAAAATAATGTAAAGCAAAATCAAACCGACGTTTAATAGTACGTTTATTGAATCTAGCACAAAACCGACAACTAGTAACATCGTGATCAGGGCCTAGGCAAGGAATGCAGTAAGAGTGAAAGTCCTTATGAGGTATTTGCTTCCCACAAGAAATACAATTATTAACTTTTACTGACATCGGGCTGGAGCAAGAAAAAGTTTCCCCAATGGGGTACTTAGCTTTATTGAAGACTTCGGTTCTGAATTTCAATTTTGAAAATCTCAGGAGTCGGCCGAATGGCACTTGCAAATTGCTTTTGCTTCGGGCACCACGTGGCAAGAAAGACTGAAGAAAATGGCGTCGGTTGCAACTTTTATACACCTGGCGCACTGAAGTCAGGGAAGAGGTGACAGCAACCGACACCGGACCAAGACTTTGGAACTCAGGCCGACTGCGGGTCGCCTGCCAGCAGGATAACCCAAGTGTAATGACTGCAACAGTGAAACACGATGAACATCGAAGGCCTGACAAATCACGCAGGCTTTATGGTCGTGGTTGGGCTAGACAAAAAAGGCACAGGTCGTGGGAGTCCTTATGGGGGATCTGATATCCACACCTACACTTTCCTTTCCTGAATGACATGAACCTAAACATGCATGCAGTGACCAAAAAGAAAATAAGAAAACGGCCCCAATGGGGTACTGATCTTAAATTCAAAGATCTAATGGCAGAGATGGCAGAAAGAGCTGACATTTGACTGGTGACAAAGAAGTTCTGAGGAAAGATACATGCAGAAATCACTTTTACGGCCCATGCACCCTACGGCCAAAGTCTGATGTCCCTTGCACTGACTAAAGCTTTTGTACACTGGACAGATGTTGGGGTAGCTACGCAGAGGATAACCGAAAGGTTATGAGTACTGCAACATGAGAATAGAAGGACATCAGCAGTTGCCTGGGCCAGAACAGAGTCACCACAATGTTCTTGGGGGATTCCTTCTGTATCTTCAGAGGTATCCTAGATATTACTGGATAGGGTGGTACTGTCTGTAATCACCTGAAGAGGTCCTGGGGACCAAAGATGGTTCACAGAGGAGAGTAATTAGATCAGGGCAAGCATCTCCTTGATATTTATGTACTTGCATCTTGCCCTTGGTGTCCTACACTCCCTGCACTTTTATCCCTCCAGAAACTACTTCCCATGCAAAGTCCAAAGTTTCTGTGGTAAATTACTGCTTTGGAGCAGGGAGGGAGAACAGGAGACTTGGATTTAAGGATCTCTGTTGTCTCCCTCAAAAAATTTCTCTTCTGACAAACCCCAGCACTAGGATTTGAAAAAATAAAGGGTACTTACCAGAAGCATCATGAGAATAACAGATGCCATGAGATCCAAAATCCTGAGGAACTCTCCCCTCAGTGACTGAAGCCTAGGTAGAAAACTCAAAAAAACAGAAGCAGCAAAACAAACTAAATAAATAAAAATGCTGGCAGGCAGAGTTTCACAGGCACAAATCACTCGGGTGATGATAAACCAAAGGTGTATTCAATGATAAAAATCCACAAGAAAAACAAAATGTGAGCACTTTCATTAAACAGGTCTGATGAAGTTAACACTTGTTTAACAAAAGCACTCACATTTTGTTTTTCTTGTGGATTTTTATCATTACATGCACCTTTGGTTTACATCACCTGGGTAAAAAAAACCTTAGAAACAGACCTAAACAAAGATCTATTTTTTTCCTGTGTAAAAAAAAAGCTCTTTGAACTGAGGCATCTAGCTGACATTTTGAATGGTCTCTTGGAATAGTACAGTTTTGTACCTACCATAAATGTAGATGTCCGAACAGGATAGCATCTGCAGTCCTAACAAATGGGTTGTCCTGTCGTCAGGCAGCCCTTCGGTCGGCCGGATTCCAAAGTCTGGGTCTGGCCTCGGCTGGTGTCGCACTTCACCCGACATCATCACTGTTGGTCTTAGGGTATAAAGGCATCAGCCGATGCCATTTTCCTCAGTGTTTCTTGCCCCAGATGCCAGTTGCCCTCTTGGAAAGCTAAATTTTTGGATAAATGCCAATGTTTCCAAAAAGTAGAAGGCAAACACAAAAAATAGACATGTATGTACATATATACAAACAAATACACCATAAGAAATCCCCCCCCAGCTAGCTATTAGGTGGGCAAATACCCTAGGAATACCACAGAGGGGAAGGAGGGTGGGTAATCCTGACTGCAGATGCTATCCTGTTCGGACATCTACATTTATGGTAGGTACAAAACTGTACTATGTCCTTCAAGTATGCATCTGCAGTCCTAACAAATGGGTAGAATACCATAGCCAAACTAGGGGAGGAGGAAGAAGGAATTATGGTGTAGTTAGGATCCCTTGCAACAGCAGTGGCAAACCCTGCTCAGGATCTAGAGTATAGAGGTACGTTATAATGCTTAGCAAATGTATGCACGGAGGTCCAAGTAGCAGCCTCTATAATGTCCTTGGTAGCCACTCCTCGTAAGAAAGCTGTGGTAGTGGCTGTAGCCCTTGTAGAATGAGGTCTTATGTTCTGTGGAATTTGCTTTCCATGGTAGGAGCAACAGAATCTGATGCAATTTCCTATCCACTTGGAGATTGTCTGTTTTGAAATTGCTTTTCCTTCCCTTCCTGTTGCATATGCTACTAGAAGCTGGTCAGTTTTTCTATTGCCCTTGGTTCTGTCCAGGTAGTAGCGCAACTGTCTATGTACATCCAAGGTATGCAGCAGTCTTTCCCCCCTATTCTGTGGATTGGGAAAGAAGGTAGGTAGGTGGATTGCCTGGTTTAGAGACACTCTGGATACCACCTTAGGCATAAATGTAGGATTAGTTCTCATGGACACTCTATCTTGATGGAAGATTAGGAAGGGTTGTACTGCCATTAAAGCCTGTAGTTCCGAAACCCTTCTTGCTGAAGTAATTGCCAGCAGGAAAGCAGTTTTCCAGGATAGGTGTTGTAGATCTGCTGTTGTTGCTGGTTCGAATGGAGGGAGTGTCAATTTTTCTAGCACAAAGTTCAAGTCCCATGCTGGTAATGGTGGTTTCCTTGGAGGTTTTACATTCTTGATTCCCCTCAGAAACTGCCTGAGTAGAGGATGTGAGAAGACAGGGGGATCGAAGCTGTATTCTGCAGAAATAGCTGATGCATGTATCTTGATGGAGGAGTAGGACAGGCCTGTATGGAGAAGCTCTGCCAAATACTCCAGGATGTTGGCAATATCTATCTTTGACACATCTTTCCCTCTTTCAGTACTCCAAATGACAAACCTTTTCCATTTTCCTGCATAGGTTCTTCTTGTTGAAGGTCTGCGGGCCTCAAGGATAATGTCTTTAACCCTTTGGGATAAATCTGGGTTAGTTGCTCTTATGTAATGTTCCAGGCAGCCAGTTGCAGATTTTTCAGGTTTGGATGCAATATGTTGTAGTTGCTCTGAGTTAACATCAAAGGAATCAGGGGTAGTGTCCACGTTTCCCCCCGAGACATGCTCCTCAGTAATGGATACCAATGTTGTCTTGGCCAATTTGGAGCTATCAGAATTATCCTTGGACGTTCCTCTTTGATTTTCAGTAGTACCTTGTGCATCAAAGGAAGAGGTGGAAATGCATATGCTGTCAGGCCTTTCCAACTGAAGGATAGGGAGTCCACCTTCCAAGCAAGTGGGTGGTATGTCCTTGTGCAGAATTTCTTGAGCTGGTGATTGAGTGGGGATGCGAATAGGTCTATCTGTGGCATTCCCCATTTCTTTGTGATGGTCTTGAAGATGTCCGGGTGTAGCATCCATTCGTGAGCATCCGAGGTAGTTCTGCTTAACATGTCTGCTAGGATGTTTTCTTTTCCCGGTACAAATATTGCCTGTAAGGGAATGGAGTAACCCAGAGCCAGATTCCATAGGTGCAGAGCCATTCGCATAGGGGGTAAGAATGAATGCCTCCCTGTTTGTTGATGTACCACATGACTGTGGTGTTGTCTGTCCTTATCATCAATTGGCCTTCTTTGAGGAATGGTCTGAAATTCTGGATTGCTAGTTTTACTGCCAGCATTTCTTTTTGATTTATGTGCAGGTGCAGCTGATCTGGAGTCCATAAGCCTTGAATGCACTTGTCCAGCATGTGGGCCCCAACCGAGGTCTGAGGCGTCCGTTGTGATGGTCTGGCTTGGTTGAATGCTGTGGAAGGACAAACCTGGGTTTGACCGGCATGCCTGAGCCCACCATAGGAACTCTTGTTTCAGGCATGGGATCAGTGGTAGTTCGGCTTCTAAGCTGTGTCTGTGTTGAGACCATAGATTCTTTAGATACCACTGTAGCTTTCTCATATGCAGTCTGGCATGGGGAACTAGGATTATGCAGGATGCCATGAAGCCCAAGGCCTGCAGTACTTTTCTTGCTGTTAGTTTGTTCTGCTTTGTTAATGCCAAGAAGTAAAGAGGAAGTTGTTCTTGTTTTTCTGCAGTTAGGGATGCCATCTGTTTTACTGTGTCCAATTCTGCACCCAAGAATGTTCTTGTTTGGGATGGTATCAGTCTTGACTTTTTTAAGTTGACTGTGTATCCCAGGGCTTGTAGTAAGCAAATGACTCTTTGTAGGTCTTGTGTCAGCTTGTTTTGGTTGTCCGCTTGTATCAGGCAGTCGTCCAGGTATGGATAAATTTGGATTCCCTGAAGTCTGCAGTGGCGATTACTGATGCCAGGCATTTCGTGAACACTCTGGATGCAGTAGATAAGCCAAAGGGCAATGCTGAGAATTGATAATGCTCTGATCCTGCAAGAAATCTGAGGTATCTTCTGCAATTTGGTCGTATGGGGACGTGCAGGTATGCCTCCTTGAGATCTAGAGTTACCAGCCAATACTCCTTGCCCAGCATGGGAAGAAGTTGCTGTAGGGTCAGCATTTTGAATTTTGGAACAATGATGAATGTGTTTAAAGCGGACAGGTCGAGAATAGGCCTCCAACTTTTCTCTTTTCTGGGTACTAGGAAGAGTCTGGAGTAGAATCCCTTGCCCTGTTCTGTAGGTGGTACCCTTTCCACAGCTCTCATCTTTGTTAATTGAGCTATTTGTTTTTGAGCTTCTGTCTTTTGATTTGGTGGTAGGTTTGGCATTCCTCTTTTTACTGGTAAAGTGTGGAAATGAAACCTGTAGCCTTGGTCTATAGTCTGCAAAATCCACTTGTCTCTTGTGATATAGTGCCAGTTTTTTGAAAATAAGGCTAACTTTCCGCCTAAGGGTGCTGCTATTTGTTCCCTGGTAGGTGGTGTTAGAGCCAAGTCACTGTGATTGTCCTGTTGCAGTGGTAGTGGTTGTATCTGTGCCTCGTTGGTTATTGCCTTGCCACTGGCGTCCCCTGTAGGCACCTCCTCTGGATTGATTTCTGCCTCTTGAACGCCTATTCCTGCCTCTCTGAGCTTTAGATGAGTCTGGAAAGGACCAATTTTTGGAAGGCCAGTTCCTGCTAAACCTTGGGGGCTGAACCTGTAAGAAATCTTTAACTGTTTGTACAGATTTTGCCTTCTCTTCCATTTTCTTCATTACCTGTTGGGCAGGAGAACCAAATAGACTGACCTTATCCATAGGAGCATCTAATAGCTTTGCTTTAACATGATCCGGCAAGACCTGTTCTTTCAACCATGCATGCCTTCTTATAACTGTGCCAGTCATGGCTGATCTAAATGAATCCTCCAGTGCATCATAGCCACATTTTAAGGAATGGTTACTAACCTGCTGAATGTTATTCACCATTTCTAGAACATATTTCTTATCTAAGGTATCATCAGAGGACAGTTTCTTAGTTAATTGATCAAGCATAAACTCTTGGTATTGGATCATATGAAACTGACAGTTCAAAGCTCTAGCTGAGAGAGTAGCAGAGGTATATACTTTTTTACCCCATCTCTCTAAGGACCTGGATTACCTTTCAGAAGGGAGAGGGTTTTTCGCTGAGGTTGAAGCTACTGCCTTAGGCCCCTGGGAAATAGTCTCAGGATCTGCAAAAGGAGCCTTGTATAAGTGGTGATGAGTGTCCGGGACCCTGTAAAACCTATTGGGCTTAGCAGGGGCAGGGGGTAAAGTGTCAGGAGCAGTGCAAGCATCATTGAATGCATCATCCACAACAGGAAGAACTGGAGGTATAGCTAAAGGCCTGTGTTGCGGTAAATGTAAAAAGGTCCTAAGCCTTTTTCTAGAGTCTGAGAAATCTTGTCCCTGCCATTGGAATTGCTCTCTCATGACATGTAAGGTTTCCCCAAAAGAAAATTCCTCTGGTGGAGAGGCAGAAGGAATAGATTCTTCAGCATCGGAATCTTCATAAGTAGAAAAAAGAGCCTCTGGATGGTCTGTATTGTCTGTATCATCAGAAGAGTCATCTGAGGACACTGGCTCAGGGGGCTCTGCTCTAGGCCTCTTTTCTGGGGGTTGAGAGGCCCTGTCTGGGTGAGATTGAGATCCCCTTATTAAAGAGATGAGATCCTCTGCCAGAGTAAGCATTTGGGAACTGGAACTGGGCCTGTGAGAGGGGGGCTTAACAGGCATAGACTTAGCAGTTTTGGCTGCTTTAGCCCTAGCAAAGGCCTTAATAGACATGGCTGCAGGAGGCCTAGCAGCACCACGTGCTGGGGTAGAGACATCCAAAGGGATGGTGTCCGATAAATCTTGAGAAACCACAGTAGTAGGCAAAACTTCAGAGGCCGATTCAACTAGGGTAGAAGGGGCCTCGGTAGTAGTCATGGATTCGGCTGGAGATTGACCCGTTTGCTCGGTTTCGGCCGAAACAGAGACACTCGCGGTTTGCTTAGCCGTGGTTTCGGCCGAAACTGCGGACCGCGAGTGTCGGTCCTTTTCTTTGCGTTTCTTAACAATTTGAGTAGTCGGAGGATCCAACGGCACAATGTACGCAAAATCTGAGCCGAAAAACTGTTCAGCAAACTTCGACCGACGCCTAAGCGTTCGTCGGTTGAAGGAAGCACAGGCTAAACAAGCTGCTACGTCGTGGTCTGGGCCTAAACAAGGTAAGCAGTAAGAGTGGAAATCTTTATGAGGTATTTGTTTCCCACAAGTTAAACAGTTATTCACTTTTTCTGACATCGGCTGAGGCAAGAAAGAGTCCCCAACGGGGTACTTAGCTTTATAGAAGTCTTCGAAGTAGTATTCGGTAGTAGTAATCTCTGGATCTGACCGACCGGCACTTGCGAACAGCTTCTGCTTCGGGCGCCACGCGGCAAGAAAGACTGAGGAAAATGGCGTCGGCTGATGCCTTTATACCCGAAGACCAGCAGCGATGACGTCGGGTGAAGTGCGACACCAGCCGAGGCCAGACCCAGACTTTGGAATCCGGCCGACCGAAGGGCTGCCTGACGACAGGACAACCCATTTGTTAGGACTGCAGATGCATCCTTGAAGGACATCGTAGCTTATGTAAGAGCTCTCTCACTCAAGAAAAAGATTCCAGACACTTTGCAGGACTTTGTAAAGATAAGCAGGTCATCTAAATATGGAAAAATATGGATACCATGTAGCCTGCAATGAGCAATAACTGGAGATAGTCCAAAGAATAAGGCATAGAACTGAATGTGATCTAGACACACAACAGCTTAAGAAACGCCTGAAGCAGATTATAAGCATCTTTTAAGTGCAATGTTACCAGGAAACTTGAAAGGGAATAAGAGGTAACCATGTTGTGAGGTGACATCATTATGCATTTAAATCACTACCCCAAACAGGTTTAGGAAAAAGATCCAGAACTGCTCTCCAAGCATTTTCTTTCTTTGGCACTACGAACATCTTTGAATAATCACTCCTCAGCACAGCATGTGATGAAGAACAGCTGCAAAAGAAACAGTCTGATCCAGAGGAAGAGGCATGACCCTCTGGAATGGCGGAATTTCCTCCCACTATCATCTGTAACCTTGATGAATGATTTTCAGAACCCATCTGCTAAAAGCCATCTCTTGCCAAAGAGAAAAATGGAAATTCAGACTTTCTGGAAGAAAAAAGGGTCCAGAGTGGGAATAGGTCACAAGGTCGACTTGTTGGACTGTTGTTCGTTTTGGGAGGTTTGAAGCTTATTTTTGGAAACCTCTTGCCATTTCTTCTTAAACATCGGTTTACTGGAATTCTACTGAGACTGTTTATTCTGTTTTTCACCCAAACTGGATGAAGAGAAAGAAAATCCCTTGGCCAATTTGGAAAAGAGAGGGTAGAAAAATCTTTAGCAGTTCCCTGGATAATCTTGCCCTTTTTATCACACATTCTGATCACCCATGCAGCAGAGAGGCCAAACACTAAATCCCTATCAAAGGGAGGATTTAAAGTCTCATTTTTAACATTATCTGGAAGGCTCCAAAAATGTAGTCACGCATACCTCCTTAAAACAGTACCAGTGGCCACAACTCTGGAAGAATTATCAACAGTCATACACGCACTGGAAACAATGAGTAGTGACCTGGCAATAAAAGAAACTAAGTTATTTCAAGCAGATTTTTCCTCACAAGTAGGAGCTGCAGATAAAACATTCCTTATACTTTCACAATTTGTCAGAATAAACATAAAAGTATTCGCCTGACAATGTAAAATTATGAAAATCAAATTTGCTGAAGTTTACTCTTTTTTTCCCCCTTAACTATCAATACCTTTCCCATCCTTATCAGAAAGAGTAGGATTGGAATTCACTAAGCGATTAGCAGCAGTGGGATCAACTGAGGATAGTGGCTGGGTCATATTTGGGAATAGTGTATACAAAATTAAAAGACTAAGGAACTTTATACATCCTATCAGCCTTTTTAAAGGCAGCTGGCTGACTGTCAGTAAAATTGCAGGTAATACACACATCCTCTAAAGCACACAAAACAGAAGGAATGGTTATATGTTCTAGAAAATCCTTCTGAAACAACTCCTAGTATTTTTTGAGGGACTAAGAAACCCCAGTGTTCCCCCACAAACACTGGCACATTCTAGTAACAGTCTCTAAGTAAGGGAACCCCCACACAAAGAATCAGAAATTGCACTTTCCTCAGAGTCTGCATCAGAAACTTATTTACTTATTTATTGACATTTGTTGACCACGAATGTCCACTGGGCCATTGACCCATTTTCAGTGGTGGCCCAGGGAGAAAAGCTCCACAGTAATACATTCAAAAATAAAGAATATTAAGACATTTAAGAATTTAAAAAAATATTTGCACATTATATACCATAGTGGTAGTATATTCAATATAGTACATTTAAAAAATGAACATATTTATAGTTCCATATTCAGATAAAAATTCTCAGAAGGTTTGGAAGCAAGAAAGAGAATAAAGTCAATCAGTAATGGGGCAGAAGTATATAGTGAGGTAATTTGTGAGTGTCACTTAGGATAGTTTAGCATGAGGTAGGGAGAAGGAGAGAAAAGTCAGACAGTAAAAGGCAGCAATATATAATGAGATAAATCTAATGAAAAAAACCCTGAATACATCCCTGCATCTTCCTGTTGAGATTCCGAATCTTGCATCTCTTCAGGAAAAAAGAATCCCTCTTTCTCCTACCAGAAACTACATTATAAGAAGGATCAACAGTCTAAATCAAACACCACATCCTGTAAACTACTCCTATCCAAAGGAATTTGAGAAGGAGTAGATACAAGCTTAGTTTTTTGTTTCTTTTTGACAGGAGAAATGGGGCCAACCATGTCACTAATGGCAGCAGCTGCTTCCACAGGGACAAACACAGCATTCTGAGACAACAGGGAAAACCTTCCCTCTTCCCTCTCCCAGGACAGGCAAGAGTGGCTTTCCCTTGCCCATTGATGGGACTCGACTGCCACAGAGGACTTGGCTAACCCCCCCATTTCATAGTGGCTGTATTTGCTACACCAGAGGAATCTGGGGTACAAGATGAGAGTCACCCACCTGTGGCTGAGGCAAATTGCTAGACTGCTGTGGTGGCAAAGGTCGTTTGCTTAACTTTTTATTTTGTGGCTGGAAAAAGGACAGACCGTAAGACCTGCAGTTTGTTCCAAGGTAATGCTGAAAATGGTGCCTCTTCCTCCGGGAAAACAAACAGCAAATGCCAGTAAACTACCAGTCCACAAAAAGTTACTTTTTTTTTTTTTTTTACAAAAAACACAGTAGAAAACACTTTAAAATACTATGCCATCACCACAAATAAAAAATAAATTCTCCACTGAAAATATAAGTTCAGTTAGTTTATCCTACTTTTAAACTTCCAGAAAAAATGAGTGCTCCACTTAAAAGTTATAGTCTTGAAATAGTCTGTTAAAACACAAACACTCCTAGCTTTAAAATAACTTTACTGAAGTGGAAACTAATAAAATATCAATAAAATTGGGAGGGAGGCAACAGTCAAGTGAGTTCTTTCTAATAGAACAAGGTGGTTTAGGATTACTAGATTTGAAGGTACATTTTAATACTACACAGTTAAGGCCCACATGCATAACACAAACATTAAGCTAGAATTCAAAGCAGAAAGGGATGATAAGGCAGAGGGAAAATTCAAGAAGTAAGGAGAGAGTGGGATTTTGAATGCAAACCCTTAATGAGAATAACAGCTATTCAGAATATTATATTTATAAACAAGCAGAAACTATTCTGAGAACCAAGCCAACATGAGAAGGGAGAATGGAGATTCTGCCATCTGGGATAACTGCAATTAGGGGTACAGCGAACAGGTCGAGAAGGGGCTGGGATTTACTGGAGAAAATTGGCAATGGAAACAAGGCACTGGAAGCAAATAATTAGAGAGAGAGAGGGGTAACAGAATGGGAAGAGGCCAAGAAGACATTTGGACTGCAGGCTAGAGACTGGGGACTGGATTCTCTATCAGGTACTGACAGAGTATAGGCAAACAGAAAGGGATACGAGAATCCTAGGTGAAAGACCTTCTTTGGTAGAATATTTAGTTGACTCTACAACAGAAATTACTGTTAAAAAGGGATAGTTAGTAGGGCATACAAAATACTGCATAATAATTATAGGTATCTATCACTGGAGTTTAGAAAAGAGTGGGAAGAAAGACTGAATAAGCAATTCACAAGGAAACTATGGGAGGACATATGTATGCCTCCCACATATGCAACAAAGCATAGACGACTCAAGGTATTTACTTGAAAGCGTGTGTATAGGTATTTTTATACATCAAGCAAACTTCAAAGAATTTTTCCTCAGGCAAATGGCAAATGTTGGAGGTGTGATGGGGAAGAAAGAGGTAACTAGAAACATGTTTTGGGAGTGTAAGAGTTGGCAGGCTTTAAAAATTCCCTACAGAGTACTCTGTCAAAATACTGGGTGGCCAAATGGGTGTAACTAAGGAAATTATTTTTTTGAGCTGGGATGCAGGATCCAACGTGCCTAGGCATAAGGGCTTGTCAAGTTTAATTATGGTGGCTGTCAAAAGAGTGATTATTAGAAATTGGAAATCAAAGACTAAGCCAACTGTATTTGAAGTACTGTATATTGTTAACAGAGATAAAATAACTTCAGAGAGGTCTTTAGAAAAGGGTAGGAGCAAATTACATAGAAAAAAATGGAAACTGTGAGAACATTACTTGCAGAATAATGTTTTGGAGGAGAAATGATGTTTAAGGGAAGGCAGGAACTGATCAGTTTATGTAATGCTGGACTGATAACTGAATAAATGTAAATATGTTAACATGGTTTGCTTTTTTTGTATATAAATGTATGTTTGCCTATGTAAAGGTGTTTAAAAAAAAAAATTAGGAAAATGGCATTTTTCCCCACAAAGGGAACCTATCTATCCAGCACAGTAAAGCACAATCAAACTGTCAATTCTCGATAGCCTCAGAGCAACGTTCTCTTCAGAGGCTGTAAAGCTCTGAAGGGCTTCAAATCAAAACACATCTTTTAGTCAGCTCAGCTCGAGCTGCTTGACAGTTTGGGGACTTGAAAGGTGCCCTAAAGCTTTAAAAGCTGTTCAACTGTTTTATCCTTGGCAGGATATAACCCTTACAGCTAAGACTACTGCAGCGGGAGCACTACAGAATTCTTAAAGCCCAAAATCATGAAGCCCAAAATCCTGAAAACTCAAAATCCTGAAAGCACACTGGATACCAACACTTACTGTATTCCAGCAGAAATACATCCAGAAACATATTACCCTTCAACTATACGCAGGGGGGCAAGCTCCCCTGCACCCCCCTGCTACTTAAATATAACAACTCCAACATTGCACTTCAGTACACTAAGTGCAATCTCGGAGTTGATATATTTAAGTAGCAGGGTGTGTGAGGGCTGCAGGGGAGCTTGCCCACCTACTTATACTTGTAGAGTAATATGGTTTGTGTTTTATTTGTTTCTATATGTACTTGTGCTGGAATATAGTAAGTGTTGATATCCTGTGTGTTTTCAGGATTTTGGGCTTTCAGGATTCTGTAGCACACCCCTGCAGCAGTGATCAATATGATGAACATCCACTGTCCAAAAAAAATATGCTACTTGTGCACTACCCAATGACCCACAAAAATTATAGGGCATATAACAATACTTTCAAACAACTCCTCCTGTATGGCTTGGCAGAATCCACAGATCTAGATTTACATCCAAAATACAATGTAAAAGTCTTTCAAAAGGCTACCAGTAATGCTGTGTAATAAACCATTTCTGAACGATTTCCTAATGATGCCTGTTCTACTTCATTCAGATAACAGTGAAAATGCAAGCAAATATGCTTAACATATGACATAAATATGTTACAACAGTGATCTTGTTTATGCCATCAAGGTAAAGTAATTAGCCACATTTGCCTTCCTTCCAGCACAAGACATTATACCTGAAAACAATGGGAGGACATATGTATGGCTCCCAAATGTGCAAAAAAAAATCTAGAATATTTAGGATTTTTGCCTGGAAGCGTTTGCATAGATACTTTTATATCCCAAGCAGAGTCAGGTAGATGGCAAATGTTGGAAATGTAACGGGGAGCATGTGTTTTCAGAGTGTAATAAGTTGGCAGGCTATAACAATTCCCTACAGTACTCTATCAGGAATACTGGGCAAGCATGAGTGTAACTAAGGAAATTATTTCTTTTTACCTGGGATGCAGGATCTGAATGGTTTAGACACAGTAAGACATTAGTTTAATTTGTGTGGCTGCCAATAAAGCAATTACTAGAAAATGGAAATCAAAATCTAAACCAAATATAGTTGAAGTAGTGAATATGAGTGATACAAAATCCATCATGTTGATATGTAGATGCTGTAGTCTGGCAGGCCACTTGTCTTGTATCCACTTTCCATTTAGATGAGCTCCCCCAGCAATGCCTGAGGCATCTGTCGCTAGGTTAGATGACTGCCTCTGGGTCACAGAGAGTCCCTTCCTAGTTTGGTTAGGTGACTGCACCACAGCCACAAAAATTCCTTTTGGCATTATTTGAATGACAGTGTAAGTGTCAAAAATCTGCTGTGTGCTGTGTCCATACATTTTTGAGATACCATTCTTCTTCCTCATATACAGTTGTTGCACCAGAGCGAAGCACCTCTAAAGATGCCATGAACCCTAAGGCTTGAAGGACTGTCCTTGCAGTCAGAAGGACTGAAGAGATAGTTGAATGGAAAATGGAAAGATGGAAAGATTCTTTTGTTGTTAAAAGGCTGAAGTGCTGTCTGTAGCTGTGTTCACACCCAGACCCAGAGAGGCACTAGTCTGGAGAGGGACTTTTTATCTACGTTCACAGAATACCTAGGCTAGCTATCACATATCACACATTCAAAATGCAAAAAAGGTTCCTTTCCTTTTCTTGGAGCCAGAATCAGGCAGTCGTCCAAGTATAATTATCCTTTTTGCCTTTAGCCTGAAGTAGCTCACTGGGCCAGTAGAACCTTTGTGACCTGGGCGCAGTAGAGTAGATAAATAGGCAATGGAAGAAACTGATAATGAGAATTTTCCAGCTTCACGTAGATATACTTCCCTTCTCAGTCTGATAGGGCATGGAAAAGTAAAGTGAGATCTAAAGTTTATCATCCAGTGATGCAAGTAGCAGAGGTAAAAGCTGCTGTAAATGCGTCAACATTTTGAACTCGGTTGAATGTCCGATAAATGTTATATAATAGTAAAAAGAAATTGTGCTCCCGCGTGTCCCCTTTTTTGAGTACTAGGAACAGTGGAACAGGCCCGAGAATAAAATCCTAGGCCCTTTCTGGGGCTGGGCTGCCCCCTGTTAGATAACAGAGAATTTGCTTGTGAGCCTCTTTTTCTTTGTAGAAGGAGAGTAGCCTGGCATGCCTTTGAAGGTATGGAGGCAGTAATAACCTGTAACCCAGTAGTGAATGATATCAGAATCCCAATTGTCTGGGTAAATAAATCCCAATTTTTTTTTGAAAAAAAGAGCCTTCTTTTCCTCCCAGAGAGGCGAGGGATGGAGAACTGGCAGCTGTCTGAAGGCTAGTCGTGGGCAGCATCTGAAAGGACTGACCCTGCCCCCACTGAGAGGCAGGTGAACAGGTTGAACTCCTGTTAAAACCTAGAAAAGAGACCCCTAGAGCCGCTCCAGAATCTAGAGACTGGGAATCATAAGTAGGATATGTAAATCCCTTAGTAGTTTTCCAGGCCCTTCCGTTTTAAGGCTAAGTGCTGCACCTGCAAAAAACAGTTTAAATCTGTTTATGATTGTCCTTTGTTTGTCTCCACTTTTTCCAAACTACTTCAAACTAACCCGTCCAACAACACAACAGACTGTAAAGGAGCATCCAAAAAATCTGCCTTTAAATTCAGGATCCCACTGAATCCAGACCCGTGCCAGTGAAGACGGAAACCAGTGCAGAGAACCGGTGGCAGCCACCCCACGAAGCCTGCACAGCATCAAAACAGTGAATGCTGCTTTGCATGTTCGAACCACAGACTAAGTCCTGCAACTCTCTCTACACTTACCTTCCCTTCCGATAGACCTTCTTTTTTAGACTATGAAAGAGGCATATGATATTTAGATTGTATTGAGTGCAGATTCAGCGCACTTTCTTTCCCCATTGGAAGAAGAATGCACTTTCTTCTTTCATCACTTCATCCAAAAGCCCTCTTTATCAGGAGGAAGGAGACAGGAGACAGTTTTTAACAGAAGCTAACACCTTTAGGGGAGTTTCGAGTCTTCCCTAGCCCTACAGGACTTATACTTAAAAAGATATGCTTCAGGCAAGTACCTATCCAGGTTTAAGCCTCTGGTTGGGCAAAGGAAAATCAGTTTAGGGAATTAGGTGCAAAAACATCTTCCACCACATTCAGAACAGGAGGTATAGCTAAAGGCCCATGCTGGGTAAAACAAGAATTCCTAAGCTAAAGCCTCTTCCTGAGATCAGAGAAATCCATTTTGAAATGCTCCTCATGGAAATGCAGTATTCTCAAGAGAAAATGAAAAATAGGAGAATAGGGAGAGGAGAAGACATCCAGGTAGAATCAGAATCAATAGGAATCCAAGAATAGCTCAATTCAGACCAAAGGTCTTCAGCCGAAGACTCAGAAACTCAGGCTCAGGCTCAACTCTCAAATCACATCAAGGGCCTGGAGCTCAGGGAGGGAGGGAGCATAGAGCTAATCCTTTTAAATCAATCCTCTGCCATTTAAGCATATGTTTCTTGAGGAGAAAGTCCCGAAGAAAAGCTAAAACCCACCTGGGTCTCAAAGAAGCCTTGAAACGTCATGCGCGTGAAGTACCCGTGAGTGTGGGCCAGTTCTAATGCGCCTTTGACAATACGTCCTACTCTCTTTGTATTCGGGCCGACTGGGACAGCGGACTACCCAATGGTTAGGACTGCAGCAATGTGGAATGAAGAACATCACTGGAGAGAAGGATTTATTTTTTAACTCAATTTGCAAAACAGAAACATCAGGGCATTAGCTGGAAGGGAAGCTGGACAAAGTTACCTCTAACTATCAAGGAGACAAAAAAAATAAAGTTGAAGGGCATAGGGGAGACAAGGCACTGGGGCTTGACAGGTTCCTACCCTGCCCCAAAAATGCTGAAAGACTTGAGAGATAAGCTAAGTGATAGAATGGTAAAACTGCTGATGAACTTGAAATTAATAAACACAATTCATTATTATGGAAACAGTGCAACACGGAGTTAAGGTAAAGAAACAAAAACAACCAGCAATATCACCTTTAATCCCTCTACAGTTATATTTCAATTTCTTGCTTAAATGTAGGCTGGAAGGGTTAGGGAAGGTACAAACTTCCCCTACCAAAGAAAACAACTACACTATTCTAAGAGTAACTTGCATTCAACGCCTTCATCCTTGCTGCATATACAAAAAAGCAAATACAATGCACTGCCACTACTACAGTGGAGTACAGTATCAGTCCTTCAATCCTTATTAACTATCAGTTGCTCATATGGTTGTTTTGTAAATGCCCCACAATATTACCCAAGGGAATATCAAAGACAGACAATTTCCATAACAGGAATAATTTTAATTTGGACATGTTACTGGATAGTATAAGAAATATTATAAATAACTAAAACATTTCAATGGGTAATAACAATTTAACTTCTGTTTTAGAAATTAAACCAGATTTTGTCTACAGGAGAAACTATGAATTTAAAAAAAAATTCCTAGATACAATGTCCAATTTATAATGTGAGATGAAGGTACGAGATGAGGACCTAGTAGCTGCAGAACAAATATCATCTAATGAAACTCTGTACCAAAAAACAGCTGAAGTGGCCACAGATCTGGTGGAATGTGGTTGATTTGAGTGAGTGCTGGTGTGGAGCATTTTATTTTGGACAGACCACTAGAATTTTTAAGGAAAGTACTACTGCTTGACCTACAAAGCCAAGTCTGTCCCAGAGCTGCTAGACATGCTACACCTAAAGAAATCCCAATCCCTCCGTACCACATGCTCCAGGGACCTTAACCTCATTACCACAATAAACAGAACATGCTGGAGGGACAGGTTCCTAACCAAGAGACTTCTCATACTCTGGAACAAACTTCCATTCATGTCAAGCAGAGCACTTCACTGGTCCTCTAAGAAAAATCTTGACGAGTGGGTGGGAAATAGGAAGTTCTCCCCGGGGATCACTTCAGTGGCCTTGCTTGACAGGGACACTGGGAACTAACCTTGGGCGGCATGATGCCAAGGGAATCTTCTTGGGCTAGGCTTATACAGGCTCCAGGGCCATTAGCCTAATACACACCTATGAACTGATAAAAAAAAAAAAAAAAAAAAAATGAGAGGTGTACTGTGTAAGCACACATTAACACATTCAGGGGCAAAATTCTCATTTGTTGGCACTGATTCTGTAGTATATAATTAATTATTTTACGAGTAAAACATACATTGAATCCATTCTAAATAAGGAAAATAATGTGGATAATCAAAACAGGAAAATTGTTCAGCCCTGGTTTGAATGAGGAAATGTAATTTATCTATATAGAACATTTGCTATTTCTTTTTATTTTTGTCCAAAATATTCTCTCATTTTGATTTTGTGGACTGCGTTAATAAGCATTCTGCTTCTGCAACTGCTTTACTGTGATGTTTTATGCGTGCACACATAATTAAACTAAAACAAATTGTGTAGACTTTTTGCTTACTGGATAATATTTTCACAGAGAAGGATGTATGTTTGTTAAATAAGCATTTCACTTTTGCAACTGCTTTTATGTAATACTTTTTTGGTGCATGCATAAGCAAATTAAAAAAAAAAAACAGTGTGCAGGCTTTCAGCTTATCAGAAGTTGTTTTTCACTGAGAAAGCGGTTTGTCTGCTTAGCAAACCCTTGCCCACATGAGGGAGAGTTGATGCATAAGGATGAGAAGTGCATTATGTACTTGGTTGCAAAATGCAGGTGGATGGGTAAGCTTGGATTAATAAGTATTTAGCTTTTTCCACTACTTTAATGTGATGCTTTATGTGTGCATACAAAGTTAAACTTAAAAAAGCTTATAATTGTTTTTCTTTTCAAATCTTATTTTTAGTTGTGAAGGCAGTGTGCTTATTTAATTATTTTGTTCTTGCAATTACTTTAATGTTATGCTGTCAGCATGAATGCATAATTAAACTAAAAAACAGTGTGCAGGATTTTTTTTTTGCTCATCAGGTATTACTTTTCACTGAGAAGGCTATGGGTTTGTTTACTGAACTGTTCGTGAATGACATTTGATGTATTAAGATGAAAATGTGCATTTTATAAATGCATACTTATCTACTTAGCAGTAAAATGTATGTTTATAGGCATATTCGGGTATATTTGTATTGGATCTGGCTTTATTGTGCATGTTTAACACATTATTTTATGTTGATGGTTTGCAGTTATGAATTGTATTAATATGCATTTTTGTTTTTGGAACTACTTACTGCTTGGATTAATTGTAATCAGGATTTTTATCGGATGGGTACTTTGCATTCACTACAGCTTTAATGTGATGTCACTCATTTACATGTCCAACAACCTTATATAAAAGTGTGCTGGCTCTTTGTTCATTAGATGTTAAAATCCAGTGAGAAAGCTGTGCATCTTGCAGAGAAACTGGTTTAGTTTTGACTTAATGTGTCTAGTTCTTTTATGCAATTAGTGAGTTTATTATTGCTTTCTAGTGTTGTTTGAGTTTTCTCCTTGCACTAAATTACATTATTCTGCAATCATATGCATTTTCTGGTGTTTGATACAAATAATTATACACATACAGATATATTAATTTTAATCATCTTCAGTCTTACCTGGATCATTTCAATAGTGAAGATGAGGGGCTGTGGATTGTGCTGAAGCTCATCCAGGTCAGGATACCCCAGAAAATGGTGGTGGTCATGCATTTGGGCAATGCCGCAACAGTGACGCTGTCCCTCCAAGGGATCCTTGCCTATGGCAATATTACGTAGACTCTTTGATACCATAGGGTAAAGTAGGACATGCTTCATAAAAGAAAAAAAAAAAGACGAAAACTCAGTGTATTGTTCATACTTACTTTCATATACAACTTTGTAATGTATCTTGTACAACAGAAAACACATACAACTCATCATTTTTAGTGTATATATTTTGCAGGGCACCCAAAAACTTATGTATGTATGCCCAAGTACTTCTTAACTGATAAAAGAAAAAGATTTAACAATCCTCTTGTTTATCCCTATTTACACAGAAACTCTCTAAAAATAAAAAATGTCTACTTAATACCGTCAAAAGAGCAAACAAATTTTCAAAAGTATGCTTAACAAAACACAAGTCAAAGCATGCCAATACGCAACTTCAAAGCGGCATACAGGTTCTTGAATTAATATTAAACTATACTATCCAAATATATTGCCACATCTATTAATTTAAGCCAAAATTTCAATTAAAACTTTGAGAAAGAAAGTAGAGTTGAGTACACTTGCCATAAATGTAGATGTTCGAGTGAATTCACTGTTGCAGTTATCACATTTGGGCAATCTGCCTACAGGTAGCCCTCAGTTGGCCTGAATACCAGAGTCTTGGGATTTCTGCTTCGGGTGCTGTCGTTTCTTCCATGACGTCAGGACATCATGGGAATAAAACATGCAGCCAACGCCATTACATCAGTTTTTCTTGCCCCAGATGTCAGGATCCCCCACAACAGGAGGCAATTACATTGTGTGGAACAGCCCCAGTAGAAAGTAAACACCAATGTTAAAGGATATGGCCAAACAAAAACGAATAGGTAGAAGCATAGAGAGAAGTCAAGGAGCTGGAGGGAGGGTAACCAGGACTGCAACAGTGAATACACTTGAACATCTACATTTATGGTAAGTGTACACAACTGCACTATGTTCTTCGTGTTTCACTGTTGCAGTCATCACATTTGGGTTGATTCCCAAAGCTAAGGATAGGTGGAGGCAGTCAAGAAGCATTGGAGCTGGCAAGCAGGCCCGGTAAGACTGCTGTAGCAAATCCAGCTTTGGATTTAGAAAAGATAGACAAGTGGTAATGCTTGGTGAAGGTGTGTACAGAGCTCCAGGTTGGGGTTCCAGGATCTCCCTGGCAGGAACTCCCCTGAGAAATGCTGCAGAAGTTGATGTAGCCCTAGTAGAATGTGTTCTGATCCCCTGTGGGGCAGGTTTCACATGATGTTTGCAGCAGAAATGGATTTAGTGTGCTATTCATGTAGAAATGGTTTGCTTTAAAATGGCCTTGCCCTCTGCCCCTGTAGCAAAGCTGACTAGCAGCAGGTCAGATTTTCAGAAAGGTTTAGTCCTGTCCAGATAGAACTCAAGCTGTCTGTGCATGTGCAGGGAGTGCAGGATCCTTTCCCCTTTATTCTGAGGATTAGGAAAAAAGGTTGGGAAATGAATGGATTGCTTTAAAGCCACACTAGATACCACCTTTGGCATAAGTGATGGGTTAGTCCTGAGGGAAACCCTGTCCGCTTGAAGATAATGAAGGGTTCCACGGCCATAAGGGCCTGCAATTCAGACACTCTTCTTGCTGACGTGATGGCTAGAAGTAAAGCATTTTTCCAGGAGAGGAGTTTTAATTCTGCTGAAACAGTAGGTTCAAAGGGTGAAAGCGTGAGTTTTTCCAATACAAAGTTAAGGTCCCAGGCTGGAATGGGAGCTCTCCTGGGAGGGTCTTAAATTTTTTGGCTCCTCTAAAGTACTGTTTGACCAGAGGATGAGAGAAGAGGGGTGGCTCAGTATTATAATGAGGTGAGATGGCAGAGGCATGAATCTTAAAGGATAGGCCTTTGTGGAACATTTCTGTTAAGTAATCTAGTATAGGAGGTAAGCTGGGCACATTTGTGTCCATTCCTTGAGACGGACTCCAAGAACAGTATGTTTTCCACTTTTCTGAATAGGATATTCTAGTAGTAGGTCTTTTTTGCCTCCAGGATGACATCCAGCACCTGTTTACTGAGGGTTCAGGGGATGAATAGTACAGTTGTGTACACTTACCATAAATGTAGATGTTTGAGTGTATTCACTGTTGCAGTCATTACATTTGAGTTATCTGCTTGCAGGTAGCACTCAGTCGGCCTGATTAACAAAGTCTTGGGTCCTGCGTCGGTTGCTGTCCCTTCTTCCATGACGTCAGGGGTATAAAACATGCAGCTGATGCCATTACATCAGTTTTTCTTGCCCCAGATGTCAGGTGCCCCCCTAATGGGAAGCAATTAAATATAAAAATACAATGATATACCTCCAACAAAAAAAGCAAATACACCAAAACACTTTTAAGCATAGTAAAGGAAAGTAGAGGTACAGCCAAAATAAGTCAGGGGGCTGGGTAACCAGGACTGCAACAGTGAATACATTCGAACATCTACATTTATGGTAAGTGTACACAAGTGTACTAGGTTCTTCGTGTTTCACCGTTGCAGTCATTACAATTAGGTTGAATCTCAAAGCTATGGTTGGGAGGCTGGAGCTAAATAGCATAAGGAGTGGCTATTAGGCCCTGCACAACTGCAGTGGCAAAGCCTGCCCTGGATTTAGAGTAAGAGTGGTAAGTGAAAGTGCTTTGTGAAGCTGTGCACTGAACTCCAAGTAGCCGCCTCTAAAATGTCTTTGGTTGGTACTCCCCTGAGGAAGGCTGCTGAAGTGGCTGCTGCTCTGGTTCAATGTGGCCTAATGCCCTTAGGTACTGGCTTGCTATGTTGTGAATAGCAGAAACGAATGCAGTGGCCTATCCACTTTGAAACAGTCTGCTTTGAGATAGCCTTTCCTTGTGATCTTGCAGCATATGCCACTAGTAATTGCTCTGCCTTTCTAAAAGATTTGGTTCTGTTCAAATTGAAGCATAGCAGTCTGTGTATGTCCAAAGAATGCAGAATTCTCTCCCTCTTATTCTGTGGGTTTGGATAAAAGGTAGGCAGATGAATAGTTTGGATAAGGGCCACACTGGACACTACCTTAGGCATAAATGTCAGGTTTGTCCTCAGAGAAACCCTGTCTGGATAAAAAAATTATAAAAGGTTCCACAGCCATGAGTGCCTGTAGCTCTGAGACTCCTCTTGCAGAAGTTATTGCTAGGAGCAGAGCTGTTTTCCAAGACAAAAACTTTATATCAGCTGTAGCGGCTGGCTCAAAAGGAGGCAGGGTGAGTTTTCCAAGACGTAATTGAGGTCCCAAGCAGGTATTGGTGATCTCCATGGAGGCCTTAAATTTTTGGCCCCTCTGAGGTACTGCCTTAATAAAGGATGAGAAAAGATTGGTGTCTCTGTATTGTAATGAGCTGAAATGGCAGAGGCATGAATTTTTATAGATGAAAAGGATAGGCCTTTGTCCAGCATCTCAGTCAAGTATTGTAAAATCTGATGAATATTTGGTACAGCTGTGTCAATTCCTTGTGCCTGGTTCCAAGCACAGAATCTGTTCCATTTTCTAGCATAGGATTTTCTAGTACTAGGCCTCCTGGCCTCCAAAATAACATCCATCACCGCTTTAGTGAGAGGTGTGTTTTGTATGACTACATTATCCGCCATGCTGCCAGATTTAAGGTCTTGAGTTGGCTGTGCAGGATTTGATTGTTCTGCTGGGACAGTAGATGAGGCACTTGAGGTAAGGTCCAGGCTAGGCATTGAGACAAGTTCCTTAGGATTGGATACCAGTACTGGTGTGGCCAGTCTGGGGCAATCAGTATCATTTTTGGCTTCTCCTGCCTGACCTTTAGGAGTACCTTCGGGAGGAGAGGCAGAGGAGGAAAGGCATATACTGTTAAGTTTTTCCAGCTGAAAGACAGGGCATCCATTTTCCATGCTTGTCTGTGATAAGTCCTTGTGCAGAATCTCTTTAGTTGGCAGTTGTGAGGCGAGGCAAATAGATCTATGTCCTGGCATCCCCATTTCCTTGTTACCAGGCTGAAGACTTGTGGATCCAATTTCCACTTGTGGGGATCCATGAGGTTTCTGCTTAGTTCGTCTACCAGAGTATTTGTCTTTCCTGGCAGGAATTGTGCCTGCAGATATACTTGGTAAGCCAATGCTGTGTCCCACAAAGTCATGGCTAGTCTGCAAAGGGGGTAAGAATGAGTGCCTCCCTGCTTGTTCATATACCACATGACCGTGGTGTTGTCTGTTTTTATCAGTAGTTGTCCCGGATGAAGTAGGTCCTTGAAGGATGTCAGGGCATTTTGAACAGCTAGCATCTCTTTTTGATTGATATGCAGATGCATTTGGTTTGCGGACCATGTGCCTTGAATACATTTTCCTGTCATGTGGGCTCCCTAGGCATAATCCGATGCATCCGTTGTTAATGTCTGTGTGGCTGGGGGTAGAGTGAATGGCTGTCCCTTGTTCTGGTGACAGCCATTCGCCCACCATCGAAACTCCTGTTACAGGCAGGGAATGAGAGTAATTATTGTTTCCAGGCTGTGGCAATGTTGAGTCCAAACACTTTTTAGATACCATTGAAGTTTCCTCATATGCAGTCTTGCATATGGAATTAATAGAATGCAGGATGCCATGAAGCCCAAAACCTGCAGAAGTTTTCTTGCAGATAACTGGGTCTTTTCTGCCAACAGTTTGAAATAGGTAGTCAGTTGCCTTTGTTTGTCTGGCGTGAGATAAGCCATCTGGGCAGTTGTATTTAAGCTTGCACCCAGGAATATTATCTCTTGAGAGGGTACTAGTTTTGATTTCTGTTCGTTGACTGTGTACCCTAGGCATAGTAGTAATCTCTTTACAAACGCCAGATGCTGTAGTAGAATGTTCTTGTTCTCTGCTTGAATGAGGCAGTCATCCAAGTCAGGATATATTTGTATTCCTCTGTCTGCAGAATGCAATTACTGGTGCCAGGCACTTTGTGAAGACCCTGGGTGCAGTAGATAAGCCAAAGGGCAGTGCAGAGAATTGGTAGTGCATTGAGCCAGCTTTGAATCTGAGGTATCTTCTGCATGTTTGTCTGATTGGGACATGCAGGTATGCCTCTTTTAGATCTAAAGTCACAAGCCAAGCCTTCTTGCCCAACATGGGCAGAAGCTGCTGTAGAGTCAACATTTTGAATTTTGGAATATCCAGATACGTGTTTAGAATAGATAGGTCCAGTATTGATCTCCAGGCTTTGCCCTTTCTGAGTACCAAGAACACTCCTGAATAAAATCCTTGTCCCTGCTCTTACTCTGGTACTTGTTGAATGGCCCTCATGTCCATGAGGGATGAGACTTGTTTTTGTGCCTCTGCCCATTGATGTTTTGGCAGGTCTGGCCAACCGTTTGCCCTTGGCAGTGTATGGAAGTGAAACTTGTAGCCTTGTGACACTATGTTTAAGACCCATTTGTCCTGGGTTATTATGTGCCAATTTTGCTAGTTTTCCCCCTAAAGGTGCTGTCAGAAGATAAGTGCTTGGTGCAGGCAGGGGGAAGTCATTGGGACGGTTTCCTGTATGGCTGTGATTTGTCTTCTCCAGTTTTGGAGGTAAGAAGCACCCCACTGTTTAGACCTGTACAAACCTTGGGGCTGGGAACTGCCTCTAGGGCGTCTGTATCTGTCCCTTTGTGGCCTGTCTGACACTGGAAAGGACCACTTCTTTGTAGGCCAGTGTCTGCTAAATCTTGGTGGCTGTACCTGTAAGAAATCTTTGACGGTTTGCATAGATTTAGCTTTGTCCTCCATTTTCTTTAACACCTCTTCTGCTTTAACACCAAACAAAACATCATGCTGTAATGGAGCATCTAATAATTTTGCTTTAACATGATCGGGTAGATTTTGTTCCTTTAACCAAGCATGCCTCCTAATGACAGAACCCGTAACTGCAGCCCTGCAGGAGGCCTCCAGAGAATCAAAACCACATTGCAAAGTATGCTTTCCAACTTGTTCAGCTGCATGCAATAATTCCTGCATTTCTTTGTTTTCTGCACATTCAGAATTTATCAACATTTTTGTTTAAGCAGTGACATAATATATTGCTGATATTTCAGCATATGAAACTGACAATTTAAAGCCCTTTAGCAGAAATGTAAATCTTTTTCCCCATCTGTCCAGTGCCCTAGAACCCCTGTCAGAGGGAGTAGGGTTTTTTGCAGTGGAAGCCTTGAACCTTTTGGGACCCTGAGAGATAGTTTCTGAGTCAGCAGCCGGGTTTTTGAAAAGGAATTTATGAGAGTAAGGAACCCTGTAGTACCTGTCCGGCTTAACAGGAGCTGGAGGTAAGGAGTCAGGGGTCAGACTGGACTCTGAAAATACATAATCTACAATGTCTAACACAGATGGAATAGCTAGGGGCCTGTGTTGTGGTAGTAAAAGGAAGTCTCTGAGCCTTTTCTTAGATTCTGAATAATCTTGGCTCTCCCAGTGGAAATGCTCCCTCATGGTATGTAAAGTTTCCCCAAAAGAATAATCCTCAGGAGGAGAGGCTGAAGGGATAGATTCTTCAGCATCACAATCCTAATAGGGAGGAAGAGAGTATTCCTGATCAGAAGAGGAATCAGATGAAATGGAAACCTGATCTGAAGATTCGTATTCTGTCTCTTGCCTAGGCCTCTTATCAGGAGGGGGATGGGAGCCCCTAATCAAAGTAATTAGGTCTTCGGCCATTTTGAGCATCTGTTTTTTAGGCATGGAGGCCTGTCCATGAGGCTGTTGTACTTGTTTCTTTGTCTTTAAAGGTGCTTTAGTCTTTGCCTTTGAAGCTGAAGTCGTTTTAACATAACTGAGTAGGTCTGAAAACACCCTCAGAAGCCGATGCCTGCTCAGCGGCTCCGGACCCATCTGAGGGAATAGTTTCTGAAGGTCCAATACCTTGAGCTTCCAGCGGCCTGGTCGACTCTACATGGGTGTCGGTAGCGGCCTGCGAGTCTAAAGTAGCAGTCATAACGGCTGCGAAGGCGCCTCACTGAGAACCAGCGACTGGCTTAGAAGAAGCCTCGTTGTCGGTTTTGGACCTCGAATGCCTGTCCTTTTCCTTGCGTTTCTTGTGAATTCCAGTAGTCGGATGGCTATCCGACGACATTGTATAGTTAAATCTTCTGCAAAAATAGTGAAATGCAAAATCGTACTGACGCTTAATAGTGCGTTGGTTAAATCTAGCACAAAACCGACAACTAGCAACGTCGTGGTCAGGGCCTAGGCAAGGAATACAGTAAGAATGAAAGTCCTTATGAGGTATTTGCTTCCCACAAGAAATACAATTATTAACTTTTTCTGACATTGGTCTGGAGCAAGAAAAAAGTTTCTCCAACGGGGTACTTAACTTTTAGTGAAGACTTCGGATCTGAAATTCGCACACGGAAATCTCAGCATTCGGCCGACCGGCAATTGATAACTGCTTTTGCTTCGGGCACCGCGCGGCAAGAAAGATTGAAGAAAATGGCGTCGGCTGCATCTTTTATACCCCTGGCGCACTGACGTCAGGGAAGAGGCGACAGCAACCGACGCCGGACCTAGACTTTGGAATTCAGGCCGACGGAGGGTAGCCTGCCAGCAGGATAACCCTATTGTAATGACTGCGACAGTGAATACACTCGAACATCTACATTTATGGTAAGTGTACACAACTGTACTTTTCCTCTGTTGCACATGTCACTAAACATTGATCTGATGTTGTTAATCTTCATTCATTCATCACTGATGCGATGTCGGTTCCATCCTCGGAACCGAGCTGGCCTTATATCAAGCTCGCGCTAGGCAAAAATTCTCAAGCTAAGTTTTTTCCCATAGTTCCCTTCTCCCTGTTACCCCAGATCTCATTTGCCGCAAAGCCATAAAGCCGTGTTCAAGCTAGCTCTCAGCTAAGTTGACAATTTTTGATATTCTATAGTGTGATAGGATTTTGTTCTTGTAATTTTCAAAAAATTTTGATCCATCTTTGTCGCTAACCATTACCCTTTTTATTCATTACCGTCTGGTAACTTTAATGCCAAAGGTGGTACTGCCTTTCTCCCTACCCTTGTGGTAGTTTCTTCAATACCATAGCTGGTATCCTTTCCCTTGTGGGGGGACTAAACTAAAAACTTAGAAGAACTATATCTTGTATCTTTACTATCTTTCTAACCCCCCCCCTTTTTCTTGGAGTTGTTTAGTGTGTATGTGTGTATGTCTGATATGGTTGATATGAAAAGTACGTCAGGCTTCAAACAATGCCTGAAATGCAGTGCAAAATGCTTAATTGTGACTTGCATGATGACTGCGTATATTGTTTGGGGGTGACCCCTTGTTCTATTTGTAAAGGTTTTAGTGCTCGTACACTGAATGAACGCAAAACAAATTGATCCTGAAGGGCTTTCTTAAGATGCTCTTTTCAGAGGCTCTGCATCAGAGGGTTCTCCCCATCCTAAAAAGGAAAGGAAAAGGTCACATTCTTTACCCTCTTCACCTTCTGGTGAGTTGGATAAGCCTTCAAAGTATAAAATACCTAAAGTGTCTTTGGAGCAGAGGCCAGTCTCTTCGACACCAACCTCAGTTCCGTCATCTTCGTTGATGTCATCAGTGCCTATTTCGGCACCGATAGTGTCTACAGCACAGTCTCTTCCCAAACTGCAAGTTGCATTCATCCTCCTCAGTACAAGAATGTCACCTCGGGACTGAGCAACCCTTGATTACGACCCCTCTGGTATCTCAGCCTCCAGTAACTACTTCCACACCAATTTCGGTACCAAGCACATTTACTGTCGCCTCTTCCCTGACGTCAGTGTGCCAGGGGTATAAAAGATGCAGCCGACGCCATTTTCTTCAGTTTTTCTTGCCCCAGATGTCAGGTGCCCCCAAAAGGGTAGGCTAAAAATATGTCAATAAAACATGCATGCACCAAAATATATATTTTGCCTTCATCTACAAGCAAATACACCACATAGGTTGTATAGAATAGAGAAGTGCAGATAAGCTCCAGCAAAGAAAAGGGAGATGGCGGGTGGGTAACCTGGACTGCAACAGTGAATAAAATCGAACATCTACATTTATGGTAAGTGTACACAACTGTACTATGTTCTTCGTGTTTCACTGTTGCAGTCATTACAATGGGTTGAATCCCAAAGCTAAGGCTGTGAGGCTGCAGCTAAATAGCATTAGGAGCGGCTAGTAGGCCCTGCAGAACTGTAGTGGCAAAACCTGCCCTGGATTTAGAGTAGAGTGGTAAGTGATAGTGCTTTTTGAAGGTGTGCACTGAACTCCAAGTGGCAGCCTCTAAAATATCTTTGGTTGGTACTCCCCTGAGGAAGGCTGCTGAAGTGGCTGCTGCTCTGGTCGAATGTGGTCTAATGCCCTTGAGTACTGGTTTGCCATGTTGTGAATAGCAGAAACGAATGCAGTGGCCTATCCACTTTGAAATAGTCTGCTTTGAGATGGCTTTTCCTTGTGATCCTGCAGCATATGCCACTAGTAATTGCTCTTTCTGAAAGCTTTGGTTCTGTTCAAGTAGAAGCGTAGCTGTCTGTGTATATCCAAAGAATGCAGAATTCTCTCCCCCTTATTCTGTGGGCTTGGATAAAAGGTAGGCAGATGAATAGTTTGGTTAAGGGCCACACTGGACAATACCTTAGGCATAAATGTCGGGTTCGTCCTCAGAGAAACCCTGTCTGGATGAAAAATGATAAAAGGTTCCACAGCCATGAGTGCCTGTAGCTCTGAGACTCGTTTTGCAGAAGTTATTGCTAGGAGCAAAGCTGTTTTCCAAGATAAAAACTTTATGTCAGCTGTAGCGGCTGGCTCGAAAGGAGGCAGGGTGAGTTTTTCCAAGACCTAATTAAGGTCCCATGCAGGTATTGGTGATCTTCTTGGAGGCCTTAAATTTTTTGCCCCTCTGAGGTACTGCCTTAATAAAGGAAGAGAAAAGATTGGCGGCTCTGTATTGTAATGAGCCGAAATGGCAGAGGCATGATTTTTTATAGAATATTATCTCTTGAGAGGGTACTAGTTTTGATTTTTGTTCGTTGACTGTGTACCCTAGGCATGGTAGTAATCTCCTCACAAACGCCAGATGTCCTTAGAATGTCCTTGTTCTCTGCTTGAATGAGGCAGTTGTCCAAGTAAGGATATATTTGTATTCTTCTTTGTCTGCAGTATGCAATTACTGGTGCCAGGCACTTTGTGAAGACCCTGGGCGCAGTAGATAAGACAAAGGGCAGTGCAGAGAATTGGTAGTGCACTGAGCTAGCTTTGAATCTGAGGTATCTTCTGCATGTTTGTCTGATTGGAACATGCAGGTATGCCTCTTTTAGATCTAAAGTTACAAGCCAAGCCTTCTTGCCCAACATGGGCAGAAGCTGCTGTAGTCTCAACATTTTGAATTTTGGAATATCCGGATATGTGTTTAGAATAGACAGGCCCAGTATTGGTCTCCACGCTTTGTCCTTTCTGGGTACCAATAACAGCCTTGAATAGAATCCTTGTCCCTGCTCTTGCTCTGGTGCTTGTTGAATGGCCCTCATGTCCATGAGGGATGAAACTTGTTTTTGTGCCTCTGCCCATTGATTGTGTGGCAGGTCTGGCATTCCGTTTGGCCTTGGCAGGGTGTGGAAGTGGAACCTGTAGCCTTGTGATACTATATTTAGGACCCATTTGTCCTGGGTGATCATGTGCCAGTTTTGTTAAAAAAGTGCTAGCTTTCCCCCCAGAGGAGCTGCCAAAAGAGAAGTGCTTGGTGCTGGAAGGGGAAAGGCATTGAGACTGTTTCTGTATGGCTGTGATTTTTCCTCTCCGCTCTTGGAGGTAGAAGCACCCCATTGTTTAGGCCTGTATGAGCCTTGGAGCTGTGATCTGCCTCTGGGGTATCTGTATTTGCCTCTTTGTGGCCTGACACTGGAAAGGACCAATTCTTTGTAGGCCAGTTCCTACTAAACCTGGGAGGCTACACCTGCAAGCAATCCTTGACTGTTTGCATATATTTAGCTTTGTCCTCCATTTTCTTCAACACCTCTTCTGCTTTAACACCAAGCAAACTATTATGCTGTAATGGAGCATCTAATAGTTTTGCTTTAACATGATCAGGAAGATTCTGTTCTTTTAACCAAGCATGCCTCCTAATGACAGAACCTGTAACAGCGGCCCTGCAGGAGGCCTCTAGAGAATCAAAAACACATTGCAAAGTATGCTTTCCCACTTCAGCTGCATGCAATAAATCCTGCATTTCTTTGTTGTCTGCACATTCTGAATTTGTTAACATTTTCTGTTTAAGCAATGACATAAGATATTGCTGATATTTAAGCATATGAAATTGGCAATTTAAAGCTCTTACAGCCAAGGTAGCAGAAGTATAAATCTTTTTTACCCCATCTGTCTAGGGGCCTAGAATCCCTATCAGAGGGGATAGGGTTTTTTGCAGTAGAAGCCTTGACCCCTTTGGCACCCTGAGTGATAGTTTCTGGGTCAGCAGCAGGGTTTTTATATGAATCAGGAACCCTACAGTATCTGTCTGGCTTAACAGGAGCTGGTGGTAAAGAGTCTGGAGATAGACTGGACTCTGAAAATACATAATCTACAATGTCTAAAACAGGTGGGATAGCCAGGGGCCTGTGCTGAGGCAATAAAAGGGAGCCTTTTCTTGGATTCTGAGTAATCTTGGCTCTCCCAGTGGAAATGCTCCCTCATAGTATGCAGTGTCTTCCCGAAAGAATAATCCTCAGGAGGAGAGGCTGAAGGGATAGATTCTTCAGCATCAGAATCCTCATAGGGTAGAATAGAATATTCCTGTTCAGAGGAGGAATCAGAGGAAATGGAAACCTGGTCTGAAGATTCATAATCTAACTCTTGCCTAGGCCTCTTATCAGGAGGGGGATGGGAACCCCTGATCAAAGTAATTAGGTCTTCGGCCATTTTAAGCATCTGTTTTTTAGGCATGGAGGCCTGTCCAGGAGAATGCTGTACTTGTTTCTTTGTCTTTAGAGCTGCTTTAGTCTTTGCCTTTGTAGCTGAAGTAGGTTTCACATATAACTGTGTAGGCCTGAAAGCACCCTCAGAAGCCGATGCCTGCTCAGCGGCTCCGGACCCATCTGAGGAAATAGTTTCAGAGTGTCCAATAACTTGAGCTTCCAGCGGCCTAGTTGGCTCCACGTGGGAGTCAGAAGTGGCCTGTGGCACTGAGGTAGGGGGCGTCAGGGGCTGCGAAAGCGCCTCACTGAGAACCGGCGTACCGGCGACAGGCCTATCAGAAGCCTTGTTGTCGGTTTTGGATCTCGGATGCCTGTCCTTTTCTTTGTCTTTGCGCTTTTTATAAACTCTGGTAGTCGGCTGTTCCGACGGCATTATATAATTAAAACTTCCGCCAAAGTAATGGAATGCAAAATCGTACCGACACTTAACAGTGCGTTGGTTAAATCTAGCACAAAACTGACAACTAGCAACGTTATGGTCAGGGCCTAGGCAAGGAATACAGTAAGAATGAAAATCCTTATGAGGTATTTGCTTCCCACAAGAAATAAAATTATTAACTTTTTCTGACATCGGTCTGGAGCAAGAAAAAAGTTTCGCCAATGGGGTACTTAGTTTTAATGAAGACTTCGGATCTGAAATTCGAATTTGAAAACTCAGGAGTAGGCCGACCGGCACTTGCGAACTGCTTTTGCTTCGGGCATTGCGCGGCAAGAAAGACTGAAGAAAATGGCGTCGGCTACATCTTTTATACCCCTGGCGCACTGACGTCAGGGAAGAGGCGACAGCAACCGACGCCGGACCTAGACTTTGGAATTCAGGCCGACTGACGACCGCCTGACAGCAGCATAACCCTATTGTAATGACTGCAACAGTGAAACACAAAGAACATCTAAGTTATTGAAAGCAGACTTTTCTTAACAAGAGACAACTGCAGATGAAACATTCCTCATACCTTCTCAATTTTCAAAAATAAACTAAGAATGACAATTCATAATTTTGAAAAAAAGTTGCAGAAGTATACAGTTTTCTTCCCCATACCCATCAATAATTTTCCCATCCTTATAAAAAGTAGGACTGGAATTAGATAAGTGCTTAACAGTGGTAAGAGCAACTAAAGCTATAGCTACTGGGTCAGGTTTGGGAATAGTGTATACAATTTAAGTAATGTGGAACTTTATCCATTCTATCTGCTTTTTAGGGGCAGCTGGCTGACTATCAGGAAAATTGCAAGTAGTAACAAACACATCATCTAAAGTAGACAGCAGGAATGGGTGTAGATTCTGGAAAATCTTTCTAGAACAACTCATAGTACTTTCTGACAGACTAAGAAATCTCAGTGTTCTCCCACTGAAAACACTGGCACACTCTAGCGATAGTCTCACCTTATCCCCCACAGGGAGAATCAGAAACGGAGCCCTTCCTTGGAGTCTAAATCAGAAGTTTGAGGAAAAAAAACTGTATCCATCCCTGCATCAGATTCAGAATCTTGAATCTCTTCAGCAAAAGAGGAATCCCTCTTTCTCTTACCAGAAACTACAAGAAGGATCAACCACCTGAATTCAACACCACACCCAATAAACTACTCCTAGCCAAAGGAAATTGAGGAAGAGTAGATACATGCTTGTTTTTCAGTTTCTTTTTGACAAGAAAGATTAGGCTCATTGTTTTACTAATTGTAGCAGCAGCTTCCCCAGGGATGGGCACAGCATTCTGACACAACCGGGAAACTTCTCTTTTCCCTCTCCTCAGGACAGGCAAGAGTAGCTCACCCTTGCCCACTGAGCGGACCCTAAGCTGCAGAGTTTGTGTCTAACTTCTGGTCCATAGTGGCTGTATGTGCTACACAAGAGAGATCCAGAGTAAAAGATGAGTGGTCTGAGGTACAACAAATGGCCACAGCAGAGTTACCCACCTGTGGTTGAGGCAAATTGCTAGACTGCTGTGGTGGTAAAGACCGTTTCATTTTTTCTTGTAGAGCTGAAAATTATGCCTTTTTCCAGGGAAGACCAGCAGCAATTGCTGGTAAACACCATCAGTTTGCTGTATGTATTTGTGAATACAAAGTGATTTTGAAGTCTATTCTGCTGGCTCTTTGTTTTTTGTACTTTTCTGGTTGGAGCCTGGCAGTTGCCTACGTGCAGGGGACCTTTTTTCCTGATTTTTCCAGGGAAGACCAGCAGCAATTGCTGGTAAACACCATCAGTCCACAAGTTACTTTTTTGACAAAAAAACCCCCAAAAAAACAGTAAAAAGCACTTGTACGTTACAGTCTCAATGACAGTCCCTTAAAACACAACACCCCTAGCTTTAAAAGAACTTTCCTAAAGAGGAAAGTAACAAAACATCAACAAAATGGAAGTGTTTTTTCTCCAAAGGGAACTAAGGCAGTAGTGATCTATATGATGAACATGCTTAGTATGCTAGAACTCGGATCTGTAACTTGGCTCACACTGGGCAGTGTCCTCTCTTTCCCATTTAGGTAAAAAACTTTCAGTCACTGATAGCAAACAACTCCATAAGATCAAAGAACAAGAAGTAGACCCACTTAACAGTCTTCTAATAGCTTAGTCACTGTAGCACAAGCCTTGTCTTAAAGTTGCCTGCTTTATCTGGAATTAAATTCCCTCCAAGCATTAAGTGCAAAAATAAACTTGGATAATTCAGACTCTCCATTGAGTGCCAACACTATTACATTCTTCTGCAACCAGTTTAAGAACCCCCTGCTATAGTATCCTCATTAATGTTAGCACTAGCCTCTCCACTTGCACTGGTAATCTAAAACACATCCAATAAGAAATGCTTTGAGGTCTTAAACCCTTCCGTGGGAGAAGCTTGATAGCTAACATTTAGAAGAATTCTAATTACTGTATACTTCTAATTACCATAACTCCATCCTAGAATTTTTATTCACTCTGTTTAGGTCAGTATTATATTATTATTATTCCTGTCATCTATTTCAGCAGTAAGTTTATTAGTGCTAGTTAGGTTTCCGATACTGCGTCTACCTGGCATATTAGTGCTATAACTGTATAACTGAAGTATTGCCCTTGAAACTAGTCTCTCTCAACCTAAGCACTCAAAAAGCATCCTACAGCCCAGCACTTGCTCAGACCTAATAGCAAGCACTAATATACCCTGACACTGAATGCCCAGCAGGGCAAGGCTCTATTCACCCCTCACCAACCAAGCGACTAAGCAGCTCACCCTACTATTCAGGCATGACCAAAGGGCAATTTCAGGTGTACTCTCCAGTCCAGCTGGTGAATCTGGGTATCCTGAGGCAATGTTACAACTGCCTCATGTACACAGACAACCCTCTCCTCCTACCACAAAACACTAACATATGCGAGAGATGCAATTAAACAGCCAAACTGGAAGCTAAGCTGTCTCCACCCAAAACTGGAACAGCCAGTCAAGAGGAGAAGGTTAACACTTGCACCACACCTCCAGCCACACATAGACCTACTAAAACAGCACTGGCAAAAAATACACAAAATCATACTCAGAGGCTCTAAATAAAAACCTACAAAAGCATCAGAGACCTCAAAAGCAGACACCCAAACAATCTGCACCTCCCGTCACAAACTAGATAACGCATAAAACATAAAATCAGTGTGCGGCACAATCACAGACCTTAAGGTGAAATAACATACCCAACACACTAGTAATAAGTGACTCTATAGTCAAGCACACTGACGTCCAACTCATTAGGCTGGACAAGCAGAAGGTTGCTGCTAGCTGTCTGTCAGGAGCCAGAATCCACCACATAACATAAGCACTCAGGTCACTCCAGAATAAGCACAAATATGACTCTGTCATTGTTCATGTTGGTGTGAATGACAGTACAGTTTTGTACCTACCATAAATGTAGATGTTCGAGTGCACATACAGCTGCAGTCATCACACTTGGGTTATCCTGCCATCAGGCGGGTCCTCGGTCGGCCGAATTCCAAAGTCTAGGTCCGGCGTCGGTTGTCGTCGCTTCTTCCCTGACGTCAGTGCGGCAGGGGTATAAAAGAGGCAGCCGACGCCATTTTCTTCAGTTTTTCTTGCCCCAGATGTCAGGTGCCCCCAGAAAGGAAGGCAAAACATGATGTCATGCAAACATACATAAGTAGATAAATCAAAACAGCAGTTGCAAGCAAATACACCATAAAGGAATACCCCAAATAGGTTGTATGTTAAAGGTGTTTGTCATAAGCCTTGTCCTAAGAGGGGATGGAGGGAGGGTAACCTGGACTGCAGCTGTATGCGCACTCGAACATCTACATTTATGGTAGGTACAAAACTGTACTATGTTCATCGTGCATACAGCTGCAGTCATCACACTTGGGTAGAATCCCAAAGCTAAGTGAGGGTGGCTGGTACTAAGCAGAGTTAGGAGGGGCTAGAATGCCCTGCAGGACTGCTGTGGCAAAGCCCGCTCTAGATTTTGAGTATAGTGGAAGGTGGTAGTGCTTGGAGAAAGTGTGCACTGAACTCCAAGTAGCTGCTTCCAAAATGTCCTTGGTAGGGACCCCCCTGAGGAAAGCTGCTGAGGTAGCTGTAGCCCTGGTGGAGTGGGATCTGATGTATACAGGCACTGATTTTCCATGAAATGAATAACAAAAGCGTATGCAGTGGGCTATCCATTTTGAAATAGTCTGTTTGGAAATAGCTTTTCCTTGAGCAGCTGTAGCATAGGACACAAAGAGCTGCTCAGATTTTCTGGATGACTTTGTTCTGTCCAAGTAATAACGTAGTGGCCTGTGAATGTCCAAGGAATGTAGTAGCCTCTCTCCTGTGTTCTGTGGATTTGGATAAAAGGTAGGTAAATGAATAGACTGATTCAAAGCCACACTGGATACTACCTTTGTCATGAAGGTGGGGTTGGTTCGTAAGGAAACCCTGTCCTGATGGAAAATTATGAATGGTTGCACAGCCATGAGGGCCTGTAGCTCCGAAACCCTGCGTGCTGAGGTAATAGCCAGAAGGAAGGCTGTTTTCCATGACAAGTATTGTAGCTCTGCTGAAGAAGCTGGCTCAAAATGAGGCAGTGTCAGCTTCTCCAATACAAAGTTGAGGTTCCAAGCTGGAGCTGGTGGTTTCCGTGGGGGTTTTATATTTTTTGCCCCTCTGATGAACTGCCTTAATAGAGGATGTAAGAATAAAGGAGGCTCCATATTGTATTGTGCTGAAACGGCTGAAGCGTGGATCTTGATGGAAGAGAAGGAAAGGCCACTGTTTAACACCTCAGTTAGGTACTGTAAAATCTGAGGTATATTTATTACCCAAGGATCCTGACCCTTTGCTTGATTCCAGGAACAAAATAGTTTCCATTTGGCGGAGTAGGTTTTTCTAGTAGAGGGTCTCCTGGCCTCCAAGATGACATCCTGTACCTCCTTGGAGAGGAGTGTTTGTTGGTAAACAAAGGTATTCTCCATGCAGCAAGATTTAGAGTTCTGAGCTGGCTGTGAAGGGTCTTGTAGTTGTGCTGGGACAGCAGAAGAGGAACTTGAGGAAGGATCCATGGTGGCGAGTGTGACAGGCTCTTTAGGAGACGATACCAGTGCTGTTGTGGCCAGTCTGGAGCAATGAGAATCATTTGTGGCCTCTCTGCTCTGGTTTTTAATAGGACTTTGGCCAGTAGAGGTAGAGGCGGGAAGGCATAGACTGTCAATGTTGTCCAATTGAAAGAGAGTGTGTCCACTTTCCAGGCCTGTGGATGATAGGTCCTTGAGCAGAATTTTTCCAACTGGTAATTTCTGTGGGTAGCAAATAGATCTATGTCTGGTTGTCCCCATGCCCGAGTTATCTTTGAGAAGACTTGAGGATGCAACTTCCATTCGTGTGGGTCTGTCGTATTTCTGCTTAAGCTGTCTGCCAGTGTGTTTTCTTCTCTGGCAGGAATTGTGCCTGTAGTTGAATTTGTAATTCCAGTGCTGTGTTCCATAGGGTCATGGCTTGCCTGCACAGGGGGTATGAATGCGTTCCCCCCTGTTTATGTACCACATGACTGTGGTGTTGTCTGTCCTTATTAATAGCTGGCCTGGATGCAATAGGTCTTTGAAGGTCATAAGAGCATTTTGTACGGCTAGCATTTCCTTTTGGTTGATGTGTAGTTGCATCTCTTTTTGGGACCATTTTCCCTGAATACACTGACCTGCCATGTGTGCTCCCCAGGCGTAGTCTGAGGCGTCTGTTGTGATGATACGAGTTGCTTGTGGTAAACAGAAAGGAAGACCTGTGTTTCTTTGGCATGCTTGAGCCCACCACAAAAATTCCTTTTGAAGGCATGGAATGAGTGGTATAATTGTTTCCTAGCTGTGGCTGTGCTGAGACCATAAGTTTTTTAGGTACCATTGTAGTTTCCTCATATGCAGCTTTGCAAATGGTATTAGTAGGATACAAGAGGCCATGAACCCCAGAGCCTGCAGGATTTTCCTTGCAGTTAGCCCGGTTAAAGTTGCCATTTTGTTGTAGTATTGAGACAATTGCCCTTGTTTGTCTGGCGTGAGGTAGGCCATCTGGGTTGTTGTATTTAAGCTGGCACCCAGGAAAATTATCGGTTGAGAAGGTATTAGTTTTGATTTCTTTTTGTTCACTGTGTACCCCAGGCAGTTTAACAGTTTTATTACAAATGCCAGATGTTGCAATAGAAGGTCCTCTCTGTCTGCTTGGATCAGGCAGTCGGTCCAGATATGGGTGGATTTGGATTCCTCGTTGTCTGCAGAAGGCAATTACTGATGCCAGGCATTTCATAAACACTGTGGGCGCAGTAGATAAGCCAAAGGACAATGTAAAGAATTAGTAATGGGTTGAACCTGCAAGAAATCTGAGGTATCTTCTGCAATCTTGTCTGATAGGGACATGCAGGTATGCCTCCTTGAGGTCCAATGTTACCAGCCAAGACTCCTTGCCCAGCATGGGAAAAAGCTGCTGTAATGTGAGCATCTTGAATTTTGGTACCTCTAGATATGTGTTCAGAATAGATAGGTCTAAGATGGGTCTCCAATCTTTGTCCTTCCTTGGTACCAGAAATAGCCTTCAATAAAAACCTTGACCTTGTTCTTTTGCAGGTACCTCTTGAATTGCTTTCATATCCATGAGAGCGGAAATTTGCCTTTGTGCCTCTGCCCATTGATTTTGTGGCAGGTTTGGCATGCCTCTCATTTTTGGAAGGGTGTGAAAGTGGAACCTGTAGCCTCCATCTATAATGTACAGAATCCATTTGTCCTGTGTAACAATGTGCCAGTTTTTTGAAAATAAGGCCAGTTTTCCACCCAAAGGTGCTGCCATTATATCTTTGTTTGGCAGGCATAGGGGAAAGTCATTGCATTTGTTTTCTAAATGACTGTGGCCTGTCTTCTCCACCTCTGGGGGCTGGTGTTTGCCACTGTCTTGCTCTCTAAGATCTTTGAGGTTGTCCTCTACCCCTTGGGCATCTGTATCTGCCCCTTTGGGGTCTGTCCGTGGCTGGAAAGGACCAATTTTTTGAAGGCCAGTTTCTGCTGAAGTGTGGAGGCCGCACCTGCAGGAAATCTTTAACTGTTTGCATAGATTTTGCTTTTTCCTCCATTTTCTTTAGTACCTCCTTGGCTTTAGCACCGAACAATACATCTTTTTGTAGTGGTGCATCTAATAACTTTGCTTTGACATGATCTGGTAAGGTTTGCTCTTTGAGCCAAGCATGTCTACGTATGACAGACCCCGTGACAGCAGCTCTGCATGAGGCCTCTAAAGCATCAAAACCACACTGCAAGGTATGTTTCCCCACTTGTTCTGCTCCATGCAACAAATCCTGCAACTCTTTCAAGTCTGGCTGTTCTGTTTGTGTCATTTTGCCTTTCAGCTGAGATAGCAAGAACTGTTGGTATTTTAACATATGAAATTGACAGTTTAATGCCCTCATGGTTAAAGTGGCTGATGTATACACCTTTTTCCACCACCTTTCTAATGCTCTAGAATCTCTCTCTGAAGGCAAAGGGTTTTTAGCAGTAGAGGCCTTAATCCCCTTGGGACCCTGTGAAATTGTTTCTGGGTCAGCAGTATGGCTTTTATAAAGGAACTGGTGAGAATCAGGAACCCGGTAATATCTGTCTGGTTCAACAGGGGCTGGAGGTAATGAGTCTGGATTAAGAATGGCTTCTGCGTACACATCATCCAAAATATCTAAGACAGGAGGGATAGCCAGGGGCCTATGCTGGGGAAGAAGTAGAAATTCCCTGAGCCTTTTCTTGGAATCTGAGTAATCTTGGCCTTCCCAGTGGAAGTGCTCTCTCAATGTATGCAGGGTTTCCCCAAAAGAGAAGTCCTCGGGGGGGGGGGGCCGAGGGAATAGACTCCTCAGCATCAGATTCTTCAAATGGGGAATAGGTGTAATCCTGGTCCTCAGAATGGTCTGAAGTAATAGAAGCCTGGTCTGAGGAAGGGTACTCTTCCTCCAACCTGGGTCTTTTGTCTGCGGGGGGCTGAGAACCCCTGATGAGAGTAATCAAATCCTCAGCCATTTTAAGCATCTGTTTTTTAGGCATGGGGCCTTGAGAGGGGGTCTGAGGCCCTAGTTTTTTAATTTTCATTGCGGGTTTAGACTTAGTGAATGATTTAATAGAGGAGGTGGTAGGCCTGAAAACGCCTTCAGAAATGGCAGGCCTCGCTAAAATTTCGGTTTCCCCGCCAAGAGTGGCATCGGTATCTGTAGTGGGAATGGAGACAGAGGATCCTGCGGCCGTGGGTACTGAAGTTGACAGTAAAATTGTTTCATCGGTAGTCAGGGGCTGCGCAGGCACCTTGCTGAGAAACGGAGAACCGGTAGTCGGCCTAAGCGTGATCTCAGTACTCTGTGCAGGCCTCGGATGTCTATCCTTATCCTTGCGTCTTTTGCCTAAAACTGGCGTCGGAGCATCCGACGACATGATATAATTAAATTTTTTGCCAAAATAATGAAGGGCGAACTCTGCCCGGCGCTTAATAGTGCGCTTGTTAAACCTAGCACAAAAACGGCAGGCCGAGACGTCGTGGTCTGGCCCTAAGAAAGGTATACAGTAAGAGTGAAAATCCTTATGCGGTATTTGCTTCCCACAAGAAATGCAATTATTAACTTTGTCTGACATCGGTCTGAGGCAAGAAAAGTTTCCCCAACGGGGTACTTAGCTTTAAAGAAGACTTCGGCTGAAATACTGTTCGTAGATCTCAGGAGCTGGCCGACCGGTACTTGCAAACTGCTTCTGCTTTGGGCACCGCGCGGCAAGAAAGACTGGGGAAAATGGCGTCGGCTGCCTCTTTTATACCCTTGCCGCACTGACGTCAGGGAAGAAGCGACAACTGACGCCGGACCTAGACTTTGGAATTCGGCCGACCGAGGACCCGCCTGACGGCAGGATAACCCAAGTATGATGACTGCAGCTGTATGCACGATGAACATCTGAGATGTACCTCCCAGGACTACATGAAAAGAGACATGGAAGAGCTCTCTGATCATGCAGCCCAGGCTGATATGACCCTGACCCTGAGTAGCATCCTGCCCTCACCAAGAATGATACCTCAGTATAAAGAAAAAATGATCAATTTCAACAATTGGCTAAGCTTCTGGTGTCATTCAGAGGGGATCCGGTGTCTGTCAGCCTGGGACGACATGCTCAACAAGCCGTGTTGCTTCGCAAGAGACGGCTTACACCTGTCACCCCTAGGCTTTCGAATACTGGCTAAGGCTCTTGCTGCCCCCATAGTGCCTTTTTTAGGCAAGGCTCAAAAGTCAAACCCACCTCCGTAAACAGCACAATTAACAAAAAAATGAGGATTATGCTACTCAACGCCAGGAGTTTAAATCTCAAAATGCATGCGCTCGAAGCGCTCCTCAGTATGGAGAACATCGACATCTGTGCAGTAACTGAAACCTGTTTCAAGGCTCCAGAGAGCACCCCAGGACTACCGGGCTACAACTCATAAATAACGTTTCGGCCACAGAACACGGACCAAAACACAAGAGGAGGGAGTGTATCCATATTCATCAAGGATACCTACACCTCCAGGTTAGTGGCGCAGCATGATACCTCTGAGATCATCCATGTGCAACTAACATCGGGCAAATCCGCAATGCAAATTGTGGCCTGCTACAGATCACCCTCACTGACCCAGGACCACCACTCCACCTTTCTGGAGACACTGGAAAACATGAAGGTCCTACCGAGCACCCTGATATTTGGCGATTTCAATTACCCTACCATTCACTGGGAAAACTACTTGAGTACAAACTCCAAGGCCCAGCGCTTCCTGGAATTCATCAACTCAAACACCCTGGATCAGCTGGCAAACTCCCCTACCAGAGGTGAAAACATATTGGACCTGGTCATCACCAACATGGGCGACAGGTGTTCCACACCGGAGGTCAACCCGTCACTGGCTAGATCAGACCATAAACTAATCACTCTGGATGTCTACACCCCCCCACCCCCAACTAAGGAAACCACAGTAAAAAAAACTTTTCTAAAGCAAACTTCACCTTACTTAAGACAGATGTGGCAAGTTTCACACCCCTCATGCTAAAGGATAACGCTACCCAAGATGCAGAAACCTTTACAAATGCACTCTATGAGCACCTACAAGTATGCATGGATTGTGCCATGCCTAGCAAAACCAAGACTCACTCCTCTAAGAGAAGGAAACCAGTTTGGTGGACCCCTGCCATAAACAGGCTATACAATAGAAGGAGGAAACTAGTTCAGAAAAAAAGCAAATCCCAAAAAGGAATGACATCCCTGATCAGTATCAGTAAGTAACTAAGGTCCCTCATGAAATCATCCAAGGCTAACTTCGAAAGAAAAATAGCCAAGGATTCAAAAGATAACCACAAAGCCTTGTTAAGTTATGTTAAGAATCTAAGTGGCAACTCGCAGATATGCACTGAACTAGTGCAAAATAACACAAAATATACTGAGCCTACTGATATTGCCAACATCCTGGCAGATAGATTCAGTGCAAACTTCACCCCCTCTCACTTCCAAAAGGGCCCACAACAATACCGGAAAAGGGTAGTGTCCCAAAAATCACAGACGCACAGGTGAAAACAGCCCTTTCAAAAGCAAAAAACACAGCGTCAATGGGACCAGATGGTGTCCCAGTCCCAGGCGGAGTCTTGCACGAACTACAGAATGAACTAACCCCTCACCTAAACACGCTGTTCAACCTCTGCCTCTCCACAAGCTACGTGTCCATAGAATGGCGCACAGCAAAGGTTATTCCTCTCCACAAAGGAGGGGCCACAACTGACCCTGGTAACTATCATCCCATAAGCATGACTAGCCTGGTCTGCAAGGCTATGGAGCGCATCATCATGGAACTTATTAACAAAGACATTGGGAACCTCCAAACACTTGACCCGACCCAGTTCGGCTTTGTTAAGGTCAGATCATGCCTACTAAACCTGGTTGACTTCGTCACCAATGCCATAGATGAGGGAAAGGTGGTTCACTCAGCCTACCTTGACCTCGCCAAGGCTTTTGACATCATTCCCCACTCGGGTATTACAGAAAAACTCACCAGCCTGAACATAAACCTCTATGTCACGAGATGGTTTGCCAACTGGCTTACAGACAGAACTCACATGGTAAGAATAGCGGGCTCCAGGTCCGACTCTAAACCAGTCACAAATGGTGTCCTGCAAGGCTCGGTCCTGGAGCCCCTACTGTTCAGCATATACTTCTCAGAAGTACAGGCAAACCACAGGAGGACTATGGCTAACCAAGTTCACTGATGACTGCAAACTGGAAGCCATAATTGACTCTCCGGCTGACACGGACATCCTCCAAAAGAGCCTTACTGAGACGAACACCTGGTGTCAAAGTCATGGCCTCAAGCTAAATGCCAAAAAATGCATAGTCATCCCATTTGGGAAAAACAAAACACCCACAAATTACCACATAGGTGGCAGCCCCCTTAATACAGAAGAGGTAATAAGAGATCTGGGGATCCAGGTAGACAGTAATCTCTCCTTTGAAAATCATATTGCCAAAGTAGTTAGGAAATCCTTCTATGTGGCCCATCTAATTACTAAAGGGTTCGCATCTAGAAATAAAGAGGTTACAGTACCCCTCTACTCATCACACATTAGACCCATCATAGAGTACAATGTCCCATTTGAGATGTACCTCACAAGACACTTCCAACAGCTGGAAAGACCACAAAAGTACCTCACCAAGAGGATTACTGGCCTCAAATATATGTCCTATAAAGCTCGACTGAAAAAACTCCGGCTGTACTCAGTGGCATATCGCTTACTCAGACGTGATCTCTGCCAGACTTACAAAGCCATGTCCAACTCAGAATTGATGGACATGCTCCACCTAAAGAAATCCAAGTCACTGCGAGCCACGCGCTCTAGTGAGCTAAACCTTGCCACAACAATAAATAGAACATGCTGGGGGGATAGATTCCTGTCACAGAGACTCCCCATGCTTTGGAACAAAATTCCAAACTACATTAGGCAGAGCCTCTCACTAACCTTGACGAGTGGATGGGTAACAGAAAATACACCCCTGGGATCACTTCACTGGCTCTGCTTGACAGAGGATCAGTTAATTAATCAATGGGGCGGCGAAAGCAGACACACTCTGGCTAGGCTTATAAATGCCTTCGGGCAGATAGCCTAGTACCTACCTAGTAACCTATGAACTACATGAATTGCATATGCTGATCCAGTTTAGACCACTATCTGCATGCTATCCAGAGTGTTGCAAAGTTACTAACTTCTGATACAAATGGACACTTGACTGTCAGATTTGCTCCAATATTACTGAATTATGACTATCGCTATAACGGATATTGTGCCTTTGGTCAAGGTGATGACTGAAAATGGACTCTTGTCCAACGTACTTGTATCAATTTCTCTCTATTTCTCTATCTATATCATTTATTAACCAGAGAAGTCCAACTGGGTGTAGTACACCTTCAGCAGAACTGCACTTACTCAATAGAATGCAAGATGCAATGTAGCTTACTATAGGTAAATTGAACATTAAAAATAATCCAAAACACCTTGAATTCCACCACGAACCACAAACCAGAGAAAAACCAGCCCTGTTCAACTCAAATGACCACCACCGGACAATCACTTAGCGCTTTCATTCACTTTTAATTTGTGAACTTCTTCAGAAATAAATATACCCTACCCAAACTTCCTTTTATATCTAATTAACAATTAATTACAGGAAATGACATAACATAACATTCAAATACAAAACTTGCATACATATTTACTAATATAGTTAAAATAAATGCTAACTAAAAAAACTAAATGTTAATATAAAATATACATACATAAAATGTTTTTTTTTTTTATCTAGTGTCTTAACTATATTAATGTTTGTATTTTAAAAAACATTTCAAATTTATAGTCTCATTCAAACCAGGTGCACTATCTGCACCTAGGTATAGCTGCCAAAATGCTTCTTTGCACTGTAGTATATTATTAATGTCTCCATTTAAAGGCACTTTTTCCAATTTTTCTAACACAAAAAATTAAAACTTTTTGAAATATGTACATGTTGCATGTCTTGCTAAGGAATTTGTTTTATCTTTCTTTTTAATTGCTAAATTGTGCTCATAAATTCTACGTTTTAAATGTCTTATCGTTTTGGAGAAAAAATTAACACTGTATGTAATATGATGGAATTGGTGTTAGCAAACAATTTTTTCAAGTTCAACAAGGTATTCTACAAACAGATATCTGGTGTAGCCATGGGGGCAATGGTGGCGCCAGCCTTTGCAAATTTAGTCATGGCAAATTGGGAATGCAAATTTCTTCAACAACATTTAAGTTTTCACAAAGTACAAATTTATTATAGCTTTATAGATGATTTGTTTTTCATCTGGAAAGGAAGTTATGAGGAATTTACAAGCCTGGTACATGATTTAAATTCTACAACAGATTTTTTAGAATTTAAAATCGGTGGTTTTGGTGATTCCATTAACTATTTGGATTTACATGTTCATATCGACAAAGAGAAAAATAATTTTGTAAGTAAAATCTATAGGAAACCAGTGACTGCTAACCAATACTTGCACAAAGATAGTTTACATCCACAACACATGATGGGGGGGGGGTTATAAAGGGACAGATTATACAACCAAGTAGACTGACATCTGACGATGACACATTTAGGGAAGAAGTTCAGTTCCTAAGAGGTCTTTTTGTTTCCAGAGGTTACAATATAAATTGGAAAAAAAGATAGAAAAGGAAGTTTTGTCCTTAAGAAGTGGGGTGGCATCACCTATTTTACACTCCACAGATGTCCTAATAGATCCAACAAAATGTATCACATCCAAAGACATTGTGGAAGTAACACAAAGCACAAAAAAGGACTATATGATTGCATTTCCACTTCCGATAGTAAATGAAATGGGGTACATCAAAAGTATTATTGAAAACAACTGGAAAGTAATTTTAGGAAACAAAGAATTAGTGGCCAGACTGGGATTAACACCAAGATTTACATATAAGAAAATTGTTAATATTAAATCAATGCTAGAATCAGGAAATAATATCACTACTAGTTCAGTTATGTTAAGAAGTAATAAAAAGGGCACTTTTGCGTGTCATAATTGCAAACAGTGTAGATTTGTAACAAATTCTTCATTTGTGACTCTTAGTTATTCTAATATCACTTTTTGGACAAAGGACTATTACATATTGTAATAGTGAACACGTGGTATATATACCAACATGTTTGTTCTGTGAAAGTTATTATATAGGAAAAACGATAAGATATTTAAAACGTAGAATTTATGAGCACAATTTAGCAATTAAAAAGAAAGATAAAACAAATTCCTTAGCAAGACATGCAACAACATGTACAGATTTCAAAAAGTATGATTTTTTTTGTGTTAGAAAAATTGGAAAAAGTGCCTTTAAATGGAGACATTAATAATATACTACAGTGCAAAGACGCATTTTGGCAGCTATACCTAGGTGCAGATAGTACAGCTGGTTTCAATGAGACTATAAATTTGAAATGTTTTTTTAAAATACAAACATTAATATAGTTAGACACTAGATAAAAAAAAACATTTCATGTATGTATATTTTATATTAACATCTAGTTTTTTTAGTTAGCATTTATTTTAACTATATTAGTAAATATGTATACAAGTTTTGTATTTGAATGTTATGTCATTTCCTGTCATTAATTGTTAATTAGATATAAAAGGAAGTTTGGGTAGGGTATATTTATTTCTGAAGAAGTTCACAAATTAAAAGTGAATGAAAGCGCTAAGTGATTGTCTGGTGGTGGTCATTTGAGTTGAACAGGACTGGTTTTTCTCTGTTTTGTAAATTAAACATTAATGTCACCTTTGTCAGTGAAGAATTAGAAAATGATACATGTTAGCATGATGCACTGGTTCACAATACACAAGAGCATATGGATTAAAAGTATACATTCACACTAACACAATCACAGTTATCAGTGTTGAAAGTGATCATATTATATATTAAGCATTGGACAGTGGAACAGCTATAAACATGGACCATCCTTAAGTAGACATAAAATACCCGTTTTAAGGTGGAAGTTAAATAAACTATTTGGGTTGCATTATGGGATTGTACCTTTTGGGGGCAGAGTATTAGGCAGAAAGTTATATAAATAGCAATATTAGTTGTGGACAGAAATATCAAGACATGTTAGTCTAAGAGCAGATAAAATAGTATTAACAATAGATTTACACTAAACCCATTTTATTTACAAGTGACGGCCTTTACTACTTATTAGTAAAGCCTTACTATCTTGGGGAGTGAAAAAAACTGTAAGAAAGTGTCAGCATGTGACAGAGTGGTAATTAAATAGTGTCTACTCCAAATGCTTGTGTGCCACTTGCTTGAAAAGGTGCTACAACTCCCACTAGCCCAACCTCCCATTTCAACACCTGATCCTATAAACTACATAGCCTTACCAGAGCTTCAATTTAAAACTCCTACCCAGTTCCCAATCAGATTCCTCAGTCCCTTCCCCTAAACCTACACTCCCCCTCGCTAACCCTCAAGTCCACAATCACTCCTTAAACCTAAAACTCCAACCCCTCAAAACCTACATTCCTCAATTAATCCCTAACCTTAAAACTATCTTCCTGCTTCCTAAACCTAAAACTCCAACCACTCTCCCTAAACCTAAATTCTTCAACTGCTCCCCATACCTAAAACTTCCTTCCTGCTCCCTATCCCTAAACTACCTTCCCACTCTCTAATCTTAAAATTCCCCTCCCCACATCTGCCTGCCCAAATTTGCATTTGAGTTTGTGTGTGAGCAGCCCTCCCACCTCACATCTGCTTGCCCAGACTCATATTTGAGTATGAGTGTGAGCAGCCCTCCCACCCCACATCTGCTTGCCCAGACTCAAATTCGAGTTCAAGTGTGAGCAACACTCCCTTTCCACAGCTGCTTGCCAAGACTCGTATTCGGGTTTGAGCAGAAGCTGAAGCCTAGCTAAATTACATAGCGCTCAATTACCCGACTTCAAGACAGTGGTTTTATGGTCTTGGGAGGGTGTACTGAACCTAAATAAATAAAGATGTAAGCACAGTGGACAAGAATCTGCATGGCGAGGCTACCCCCATAAAATATCAAATCTTTAATCAGAGTCCAGTCAAACAGTAACCTTTGAAATGAACTATTATTTGGTTGGGTAATTATCTTCACTAGTAAAACTAGATGGTATATCGCATCGTTCTCAAAGTAAGGAGGAAACCACTCTCTGTAGCTATATATTCAGACAGAATAACATCTTAACTTGAGAGATATGGCTGCAAGAAACATTATTACTAACCTTAGATAAAGAATTCAAGGCAATCAGTCAATAGCTTTATTAGAAAGAAAAAAATGTTTGCATCATTGGCACAGAACCAAAGCAGGAAAGAAACTCCCTTACTATATTACTCTGAAAATAAAATTCCACATAATCAAGTGCCAGGTAATTTGTTCAGTGTAACATGGTGGACCCCTTCCACATTGGAAATACATAAACTGCTCCATATGGTAGGTAACTGCACAGAGAAATGGTGTAAAAGTCAGTTTCTCTTCTCAGTGATGACCAAAATGTAAAACTTCATGGTTTTGTTGGCATGCTATCAAAACTGGATAAAAGTCTACAGATGGAAACATCTTGAACAAGAAATGCATCACCAAAAGGAATAACCAGTGTCCAAAGAACATCAGTATCATAAGTGACATTGAAAACTGAATCACAGATCAACCTAGAATGTGTGGGGGAAGCATGTTCTGCAAAAAAATGCCTTCTCATCCGGGGTACACTTTAGTGACACAACACCCAAAATGAACATATGACCAACAGACAAGACAGTGCTGACCAGCCATACCAGGAGGTTCAATCCAGTTATTATACTGTAAACAAGAAATATGACTTAAGATAGCTGACTGCTGGGTAAATAACCAAGACAAATCATTAAGCTTTTCTGCAATCCTGGCATTTCACACTATTGAGCAAGTTCTGTCTATCAGCAGTACTTTTCTAAGAACAGATTAATTTCTAGACAAAGTCCTGAAAGCTACCAGTCTGGAGTCAAAAGTGATAAAATGATTTTGAACACTGAGAAACCTGGTAAAAAAGAAAACCTCAGAAAACAGACCCGTGTGTTTATGATGCAAATAGTACAGTTTTGTACCTACCATAAATGCAGATGTTTGAGTGCTCATACAGCTGCAGTCATAACAGATGGGTTATCCTGCCGTCAAGCGGGTCCTCAGTCTGCCGAATTCCAAAGTCTAGGTCCGGCGTCGGTTGTCGTCGCTTCTTCCCTGACGTCAGTGCGGCAGGGGTATAAAAGAGGCAGCCGACGCCATTTTCTTCAGTCTTTCTTGCCGCGTGGTGCCCGAAGCAGAAGCAGTTCGCGAGTGCCTGTCGGCCAGCTCCTGAGATTTACGAAAGTATTTCAGCCGAAGTCTTCTTGAAAGCCAAGTACCCCGTTGGGGAAACTTTTCTTGCCTCAGACCGATGTCAGACAAAGTTAATAATTGCATTTCATGACAGATGGAAGCATTTTACTCTCTTGTGCAACTCTTAAGTATATTCTGTCCTAAAAGGCCTCCCTCACTTTACTGGGAGAAGGAGGATAACCACTTCCATGAGTTTGGTCTCAGAATGCAGCTCTCAGCAGAGCCTTGCAGTTACATTTGGGATCAGGGCAAACCAAATAACTGGTAACCCATCTTCTTGGCATTAGTTACTTAAATACTCTGCTTGTACCAGTAGATAACAAAAACTGAAATCACTCATTTGCCACTTGAATCTTTTGGCAAGCCCCATTGGGTATACAGCTAACTTACAGAAAAGCCTACCTTGTTAGTATTTCCTTACTTTTTTATACTATTACTGTATCCCTGTTACAAATATATCTGACTTCAGAAAGTACAGTTGTGTACACTTACCATAAAAGTAGATGTTAGAGTGCATTCACTGCTGCAGTCATCACACTTGGGTTATCTGCCTGCAGGTAGCCCTCAGTCGGCCCGAATACCAGAGACTTGGTATTTCTGCGTTGGATGCTGTCGCTCCAGGAATGAAGTCAGGGGGTATAAAAACAGGCAGCCTATGCCATATCAGTTTTTCTTGCTCCAAATATCAGGAGCCCCCCACATAGGGAGCTAAGTTATGGTGGGGGAGAACACCACCAGTAAAAAGTAAATACCAATACCCCTGAAAGGGGGGAGTAAAAGGCATAGAGAGTTTAGAGAGAGAGAGAAACCAGAGGGCTGGACGGAGGGAAACCAGGACTGCAACAGTGAATACATTCAAACAACTACATTTATGGTAAGTGTACACAACTGTACTATGTCCTTCGTGTTTCACTGCTGAAATCATCACACTTGGGTAGATTCCTAAGGCTGAAGAAGGGTGAAGGCATTCAAGAAGAGTTAGGGCTGGCTGGAATGCCTTGCAAGACTGCTGTTGCAAAATCTGCCCTGGATTTGGAAAAGACAGGCAGGTGGAAATGCTTGGTGAAGGTGTGTACAGAAATCCAGGTAGCAGCTTCCAGGATGTCCCTGGTAGGGACTCCCCTGAGAAATGCTGTAGAGGTAGATGTTGCCCTAGTGGAATGAGATCTGACCCCCTGAGGGGTTGGTTTCCCATGGTGCTTGTAGCAGAAATGGATGCAATGTGTTACCCATTTGGAAATTGTTTGCTTTGAAATGGCCTTGCCATCTGCCCCTGTTGCAAAGCTGACTAGTAACTGGTCAGATTTTCTGAAGGGCTTAGTCCCATCAAGGTAGAATCTGAGCTGTCTGTGCACGTCCAAGGAGTGCAGGATCCTTTCCCCTTTATTTTGAGGATTAGGGAAGAAGGTTGGCAAATGTATGGATTGGTTGAGAGCCACACTGGACACCACTTTAGGCATAAAGGAAGGGTCTGTCCTGAGGGAAACCCTGTCAGCATGGAAAATAATGAAGGGTTCCACAGCCATAAGTGATGTAGCTCAGACACTCTTCTAGCTGAAGTAATGGCCAGAAGCAATGCTGTTTTCCAAGAGAGGAATTTTAATTCTGCTGACACTGCAGGCTCAAAGGGGGAAGTGTGAGCTTTTCTAGTACAAAGTTAAGGTCCCAAGCAAGGGTGGATGATCTCCTTTGTGGCCTTAAGTTGTTTGCCCCTCTAGGGAACTGTTTGATAAGAGGGTGCGAGAAGAGAGGTGGCTCAGTGTTGTAGTGAGCAGAAATGGCTAAGGCATGTATCTTAATGGAGGAGAAGGACTGGCCTTTGTGGAGTACATCTGCTAAGCAATCCAGGATTAGAGGCAGGGTGGGCACAGTTGTGTCCTCTCCTTTAGACAGAATCCAGGAGCAGTACCTTTTCCACTAGATTTTCTTGTACTGGTCTTCTGGCTTCAAGAATGACATCCAGCATCTGCTTGCTTAGGGTTGCTGGGAAGAATTTGAGGGATAAGCCAGGCTGCAAGATTTAGGGTTTGCAGTTGCGGATGCAAAATCTATCCCTCCTAAGAGAGCAGGGTTGGGTTCTGGTGTAGGTGCCAGGCTGGCACTGGTATCAGGCTGCGCAGAAGTGGGTACCAGTGCTGGCATGGCCAGTCTGGGGCAATCAGAATTCTCCTTGGTCTGTCCTATCTTACTTTGAGTAACACTCTTGGGTGAAGGGGCAGAGGTGGGAAGGCATAGATTGAGACACTTACCCACTGAAAAGGTAGGGCATCCACTTTCCTGGCCCTGCTGTGAGGGTTCCTGGCGCACAATGTGCTGAGCTGGTGATTGCAGGGGAAGGCAAAGAGATTCATCTCTGGGGTGCCCCATTTCTGAATCAGAAGGTCGAAGGGGCTGGGCTCTGCCACTCATATGGGACTAGGAGATTTCTGCTTAAGTCATCTGCCAGTAAGTTTTGTTTGCCTGGCAGGAATTGAGATTGCAGATGGACTTGCATGTTCAAGGCCGTGTTCCACAGGGCCATGGCTAACCTGCAGAATGGGTAAGACTGGGTTCCCCCCTGCTTGTTGATGTACCACATAACTGTGGTGTTGTCTGTTTTTATTAGTAGTTGTCTTGGAGAGAGTAGGGATATAAAAGCTGTTAGGGCATGCTGCACAGCTAGCATCTCTTTTTGGTTGATGTGCAGATTAATTTGACTTGGGCTCCAGTGGCCCTGAATGCATTTTCCATCCATGTGTGCTCCCCAGGCATAGTCTGATGCATCTGTGGTTAGGGTCTGGGTGGCATGGTGTTGAGTAAAGGGCAGTCCCTTGTGGTTGCATGCTGCTACCGACCGAAGAAACTCTGTCCTTAAGACAGGGTATGATAGGAATGACAGTTTCCAGGTCCTGAGAATGTTGGCACCAAAGACTTTTTAAGTACCACTGAAGCTTCCTCATATGCAGTCTGGCATATGGAATTAGCAGGATGCATGAGGCCATGAACCTAGGGCCTGCAGGAGTTTCCTTGCGGATAGCTGGGTTCTGGTGGCCATTTGTTTGAAATAGGCGGTCAGACTTACTTTTCTGAAGTGAGGAATGCCATCTGGGATGCTGTGTCCAAGCTTGCTCCCAGGAATACAATCTTTTGACTAGGCACTAGTTTTGATTTCTTTTCGTTGATGGTGTACCCCGGGGATGTGAGAAGGTTTTTTACAAATGTCAGGTGCTGCAACAGCAATTCCTGACTGCCCACCTGAATCAGGCAGTCATCCAAGTACGGGTAAATCTGGATATTTCTCTGCCTGCAGTAAGCAATGGCTGGAGCCACGCATTTTGTGAATACTCTGGGAGAAGTGGATAAGCCAAAGGGAAGTGCAGAGAACTGATAATGCATAGATCCGGCCTTGAAACACATATATTTCCTGCATGACTCCCTCATAGGGATGTGCAGATAGGCTTCTTTTATGTCTAGGGTGACTAACCAGGCATCCTTGGCTAGCATAGGTAGAAGCTGTTGAAGAGTAAGCATTTTGAATTTTGGTACCACCAGGAAGGTGTTGAGAATTGAAAGATCCAGGATTGGGCGCCAAGAGCCCTCATTTTGGGTATCAGGAAAAGTATGGAATAGAATCCTTGACCTATCTGTTCTGCTGGAACTGGTTGAATAGCCCTACTAGAGAGCAGAGATAGGACTTGGTTTTGTGCCTATGCCCACTGGTTTGGAGGAAGGTATGGGAACCCTATTGGGGTTGGCAGAGAGTGGAAGTAGATTTGGTATCCCTGGGATACAATGTTGAGGACCCATCGTTTTTTTGTGACGGACACTCAAGTTTTCTGCAAGAAAGGCAAGTTTTCCTCCTAGAGGCACAAACAGTTGGGCAAAGGTGGGGAGTGGAGCAGAGAAGTAATTATGAGTTCTTTCCGTAAGGAAGTGGCTTACCATTCCCTGTTTTGGGAGTGGGGGCACTCCATTGCTTAGATCTCTGCATACCAAGAGACACTAGTCTGGGAGGTCCGTCTCCCCTGGGTCTAGTTTGAGATGGCCTGGAGGGGGCTTGTAAGGGCCAGTGTTTTGAGGGGCAATGCCTACTAAATCTAAGAGGCTGTACTTGTAAGAAGTTTTTAACTGTTTGCATAGATTTAGCTTTTTCTTCCATCTTTTTAAGAACCTCTTCTGCTTTGGTGCCAAACAAATTGTCGTTATTCAAAGCAGCATCTAATAACTGATTTGACATGGTCTGGCAAGGTCTGCTCCTTAAGCCAAGCATCTCAGTACAGAGCAAGTGACTGCTGCCCTGCAAGATGCTTCTAGGGCGTCAAAGCCACACTGCAATGTCTGCTTGCTGACTTGGCTTGCAGAGTGCATAAGATCCTGCAATTCTTTATTTTCTGCACAGTCTGTAAAGGTTGCTACGTTTTGCTTAAGTTCCATAATATGTTGCTGGTACTTCAGCATGTGAAACTGACAATTCAAAGCCCTAATGGCAAGAGTTGCAGAGGTATATACTTTCTTACTCCATCTGTCCAAAGCTCTGGAATCCCTGTCTGAAGGGGTGGGATTCTTAGCTGTACTTGCCTTGATACCTTTAGGTCCATAGGAAATGATCTCTGGGTCAGCAGTAGGATTTTTGAAAAGAAGTTTGTGAGAATCAGGTACTGTGCAGTACCCATCTGGTTTCCTAGGGGCAAGGGGTAAAGTATAAGGAGTAAGACTGGATTCCATAAAGACATCAACAACTTCCAGGGCTGGGGTATTGCAAAAGGCCTGTGCTGTGACAAATCTAGAAATTCTCAGAGTTTCTTTTTGGACTGAGGATAGTCTTGGCATTCCCAGTGGAAATGCTCTCTTAAAGTATGTAAGGTTTCACCAAAAGAAAAGTCCTCTGGAGGAGAGGCAGAGGGAATGGATTCCTCTGCATCTGAATCCTCATAAGGGCATGTCTTCATAATCGCTGCTGGGGACTGGTCTCTTTTTCCCTTAGCAGGGGAAGTCTGACTTCCTCTAATCTGCATAATAAGGTCTTCTGCCATTCTAAGCATTTGATGTTGTGGCAAGGCAGCAGGTGCATGCGCTTTGGTTGTCTGTTTTCTAGGCATACCGCATACTCTTGGCCTTAGAAACTTGGTAGTTTTAGACAGAACTGAAGTTGTCAGTTTGTGTCGAACGTCGATAGTGTGAAGAACTTCCTCAGAAGCCGATGCTTGCTCAGCAGCTCCGGACCCATCCAAGGTAGACATCCACAGGTTCCATAGTCGAAGAAGAGTCTCGTGCCATACTGGACTCCAAACAGGTCTCTGTACAGGCCTGTGATCCACTGAAGTGGGCATCAGGGGCTCCGAAAGCACCTCACCGAGTACCGGTGAACTGGCGACTAGCTTGACGGAAGCGTCATTGGCAGCTTTGGACCTGTGCAGTCTGTCTCTGTCTTTATCCTTACGTTTTTTTGGAATATCAGTAGTCGGATGGCTTACCAAAAACAATTTCATAAATACGGAGATAGAGAGCGAAAATATTTAGTGACAATAAGGGCCTGATGACGAATGGTTCGGGCGTTGAACAAGGCACAAAACTGACAGTGAGGTACATCGTGGTCTGGGCCTAAACAGGTGATTCAGTAAGAATGAAAATTTCGGTGTGGTATTTGCTTTCCACAGGCAAGACAATTGTTAACTTTTTCTGACATCGGTTAGAGCAAGAAAAAAGGATCCCCCAACGGGATACTTAGCTTTAGAAGACTTCAGGATAATTCAATTCGCAAACGAAAACTCAGGTAGTGGCTGACCGGCACTTGCAAACTGCTTCTGCTTTGGGCTCGTTGGCAAGAAAGACTGATGTAATGGCGGCGGCTGCCTGTTTTTATACCCCCTGAGGAACGGACGTCAGTCCTGGAGCGACAGCATCCGATGCAGAAATACTACGTCTCTGGTATTCGGGCTGACTGAGGGCTACCTGCAGGCAGATAACCCAAGTGTGATGACTGCAACAGTGAAACACGAAGAACATCATCTACCTTGCTAGTACTTTCCTGTTATTTTTATACCACTGTTGTGAACATATCCTGAAACTGTGAGACCACAGACTTTCTTCATACCATCTGTTAGCTTACTAGCACAAACTGCCTCGTGATCACTTTGATGGCTGCCAGCCTAGCTAGATAGAATTTTATAGATAATTCTGTCATTTGTAAATATTAATGTAAATAACAGGCTTGTTGTCTTAAATGGAAAAAATACTGTTAAATGTGGAACTGTAAAAATGTAACAACAGTGCACTCTGCTGTAAGGAAGTCAAGTCAAGCATTTTATGACTGTCTTTGATATTTAAAGATGGCTCCAGCCTGTCTAGATGAAGGAATTCTTGCTATTGTTTTAAGGCCAGAGTAATGGCCAGAATTTGTATGCATAAATGTCCTTAATGGCTTTGCTTCCTGACCTGGTGTGAGCTTACTAAAGAATGTAGCCAGTTAGTCTGGGTAACCCAGGGAAGTGTGAAGAATGATGTAATGTGAACCAGAAATGTGATTTTAAAATTAGAGAGAATCAGAGAGAGCATTAAGCATTTTTGTCTCAACCATCCTTCTCAGCACTGTCTTGCTCTATATGTAAGTTTATCTTAGACTTATGTTTTCTCTTAGAAATAGCTAGAAACTAGAAAGATTAGAATGTGTTTTTTTCTGTGATGTAAGAAAGTACAGTTGTGTACGCTTACCATAAATGTAGATGTTCGAGTGTATTCACTGTTGCAGTCATCACACTTGGGTTATCTCCCTGCAGGTAGTCTTCAGTTGGCCCGAATACCAGAGTCTTGGGATTTCTGCGTCGGATGCTGTCGGCTCTTCCATGTCGTCAGTTCACCAGGGGGTATAAAACATGCAGCCAATGCCATTACATCTGTTTTTCTTGCCCCAGATGTCAGGAGCCCCCAAAATAAGAAGCAATTACATGGTGCGGAACACCTCCAGTAAAAAGTAAATACCACTGTCATAAGATATGGCCAAAAAGAGGATAGGTAGAAAGTATAGAAAAGCCAGGGGGCTGGAGGGAGGTTAACCAAGACTGCAACAGTGAATACACTTGAACATCTACATTTATGGTAAGTGTACACAACTGTACTATGTTCTTCATGTTTCACTGATGCGGTCATCACACTTTGGTTGATTCCCAAAGCTGAGTATGGGTGGATGCAGTCAAGAAGTAGTAGGGTTGGCTAGCAGGCCTTCTACTGTGGCAAATCAGCTCTGGATTTAGAAAAGATAGGTAAGTGGTAATGCTTGGTGAAGGTGTGTACAGAACTCCAGGTTGCAGCTTCCAGGATGTCCCTGGTAGGAACTCCCCTGAGAAGTGCTGTAGAGGTTGAGGTAGCCCTAGTGGAATGAGTTCTGATTCCCTGTGGGGTAGGTTTTCCATGGTGTTTGTAGCAGAAATGGATGCAGCGTGCTATCAATTTGGAAATGGTTTGCTTTGAAATTGCCTTGCCCTCTGCCCCTGTAGCAAAGCTGACTAGCAGCTGGTCAGATTTTCTGAAAGGTTTAGTCCTGTCAAGGTAGAACCTGAGCTGTCTGTGCACGTCCAAGGAGTGCAGGATCCTTTCCCCTTTATTCGTGGATTAGAGGGAAAAGGTTGGTAAATGGATGGATTGGTTTAAAGCCTCACTGGATACCAGCTTGGGCATAAATGATGGGTTAGTCCTGAGGGAAACCCGGTCAATATGGAAAACAACGAAGGGTTCCACAGCCATTAATGCCTGTAACTCAAGACAGTCTTCTTGCTGAAGTGATGGCTAGAAGTAATTCTGTTTTCCAAGAGAGGAATTCTAACTCTGCTGTGGCAGCAGACTCAAGAAGGTGAAGCGTGAACTTCTCTAGTACAAAGTTAAGTTCCCAAGCAGGGGTGGGAGCTCTCCTCTGGGGCCTTAAATTGTTAGCTCCTGTCAGGAACTGTTTGATGAGAGGGAGAGAAAAGAGAGGTGGCTCAGTATTGTAATGAGCTGAGTTGGCAGAGGCATGAATCTTAACTGATGTGAAGGATAGGCCTTTGTGGAGCAGCTCGGCCTAATCTAGGATTGGAGGTCAGGTGGGCACGGCTGTGTCCTTTCCTTGAGACTGGCTCCAAGACCGATATATTTTCCAGTTTTCTGAGTAGGATTTTCTAGGGCTAAGCCTTCTGGCCTCAAGGATGACATCCAGCACCTGTTTGCTGAGGGTTGCTGGTGGTATATTCAGAGGATGAGCCAAGGCTGCAAGGTTCAGGGTTTGCAGCTGTGGATGCAAAATCTGTACCTCCTGTTGGGATAGCAGGGAGGGGGTCTGATGTAGGTGCCAGGGTGGCACTGCTGTCAGACTGCATAGGAATGGGTACCAGTGCTGGTGTGGCCAGTCTGAGGCAATAAGGACTGTCCTTGGTCTGTCCTGTTTGAGTCTGAGTAGTAAACTCAATTCTTTGAAAAGGCCAACTCATCCAAAGGTGCTGCCAGAAAGAAGGCTCTGGCCAAGCTGGTCATTGGGTCTGCTTGTGAAAGGCCTGACCCCTGCCCTCACCTAAAGACTGTGCAGGAGAACTCCCTGTTCTAGGCCTGAAAGAGCCCTGAGCTCTGCCCCTACCACGTCTAGATCTACCCCTAGACTGGGAATCATAAGAAGGATACACGTCCACCCTTTAGCAGGCCAATTTCTGCTAAACTTTGGAGGCTGAACCTGCAAAAAATCTTTAACAGTCTGCATAGACTTAGCTTTGTCTTCCATTTTCTTTAAAACTGCCTCAACAGGAGGACCAAACAACACGTCAGAATGTAAAGGAGCATCTAAAATCCTTGTTTTAACATGTTCAGACAAATTTTGATCCCTTAGCCAGGCGTGCCTGCGAAGAACTGACCCAGTGGCAGCCACCCTAGGCGAGGCCTGTACAGCATCAAAACCACATTGCAAAGAATGCTTACCCACCTGTTCAGAAACATGTACTAAATCTTGCAACTCTTTACAATCAATACCTACTAGAGCATCAACCTTAGACTTTAATTGTGAAAGGAGATAGTTTTGGTATTTCAACATGTGAAACTGGCAATTCAAAGCCCTCATAGCCAGAGTGGAAGAAGTATAAACTTTCTTTCCCCATCTATCCAAGGCCCTAGCCTCTTTGTCTGCAGGAACCGGATTCTTAACAACAGAAGCCTTGACACCTTTAGGCCCCTGGCTAACAGTTTCTGGGTCTGCCCTAGGACTCTTAAAAAGATACTTATGAGCTTCAGGCACCCTGTAATACCTATCCGGCTTAACAGGAGCAGGAGGCAAAGAATCAGGATTAAGAGAAGCCTCTGTAAAAACATCTTCCACTACATCCAAAACAGGAGGTATAGCCAAAGGCCTATGCTGGGGTAAAAACAAAAATTCCCTAAGCCTTTTCCTGGAATCAGAGAAGTCCTGACCTTCCCACTTAAAATGCTCCCTCATGGAATGAAGAGTTTCTGAAAAAGAAAAATCCTCAGGAGGAGAAGCAGAAGGAGTAGAATCATCCACATCAGAATCAGAATAAGGAGAGTACTCCTGCAAGTCTTCAGCCGAAGACTCTGACACATCTGAAGCCTGCTCAAAACCCCCCAGCTCAGGCTCCACCCTAGGCCTCTTATCAGGAGGGGGCATAGAACCCCTAATCAAAGTAATCAAATCTTCTGCCATTTTAAGCATATGCTTCTTGGGCACAGTACCTGAAGAGCTAGGGGTAACACCAACTGAAGCTAAACCTGGCCTGCCCCTGGGAGAAGCCTTAGAAACAGAAGGAGAGGGCCTAGCCACCCTAGGAAGGGAGGGGAGTATAGTAACCTGAGAAGCCCCCTCAGCTTGACTTGCCTCCTGAGAGGCCACATCTTGCAATACTAAAGTCTCACCCTGGGAACACAAAGAAACCTCCGGTGGAGCCACCGGCTCCACCGACACCTAAAGAACCGGCGTCCGGTACAGACGGTTCTTCCAGCCTAGGCTTAACTGCTTTGTCCTTGCGTTCTTGAAGAGCGGCGTCGGAGCATCCGACGGCATTTTATAATTGCACCGCTTCCCAAAGACTAACCTTGCACAATCCAACCTCCTCTTTATAGTGCGTTTATTAAATCTAGCACAAGAGCGACAGCCAACAACGTCGTGCTCAGGCCCTAAGCAAGGAATACACAAAGTATGATAATCTCTATGCGGTATCGGTTTCCCACAAGAAATGCAATTATTGACTTTTTCTGACATCCGGTAAATCACTGAGGCAAGAAAAAACTAAAATATTCCCCAACGGGGTACTTAGCCAACTTTGAACTCGGTCTGAAACTTCGAAATCGAAAAATCTCAGAACGCCAACCGGCACTTGCAATGCTGCTTCTGCATCGGACCATGCGGCAAAAAAGACTGAGGATATGACGTCGGTCATGCGCATTTGTACCCTGACGTCCTGATGTCAGTCAAATGCGCCTTGACCGACGTCAGCCTTATACTTTGATATTCGGGCCGACCGAGGACAGCGGACTACCCAAGTGTAAGGACTGCAGCAATGTGAGATGAAGAACATCTTGGTAGTTTTAGACAGAACTGAAGTTGTCAGTTTGTGTCGAACGTCGATAGTGTGAAGAACTTCCTCAGAAGCCGATGCTTGCTCAGCAGCTCCGGACCCATCCAAGGTAGACATCCACAGGTTCCATAGTCGAAGAAGAGTCTCGTGCCATACTGGACTCCAAACGGGTCTCGGTACAGGCCTGTGATCCACTGAAGTGGGCATCAGGGGCTCCGAAAGCACCTCACCGAGTACCGGTGAACTGGCGACTAGCTTGACGGAAGCGTCATTGGCAGCTTTGGACCTGTGCAGTCTGTCTCTGTCTTTATCCTTACGTTTTTTTGGAATATCAGTAGTCGGATGGCTTACCGAAAACAATTTCATAAATATGGAGATAGAGAGCGAAAATATTTAGTGACAATAAGGGCCTGATGACGAATGGTTCGGGCATTGAACAAGGCACAAAACTGACAGTGAGGTACATCGTGGTCTGGGCCTAAACAGGTGATTCAGTAAGAATGAAAATTTCGGTGTGGTATTTGCTTTCCACAGGCAAGACAATTGTTAACTTTTTCTGACATCGGTTAGAGCAAGAAAAAAGGATCCCCCAATGGGATACTTAGCTTTAGAAGACTTCAGGATAATTCAATTCGCAAACGAAAACTCAGGTAGTGGCTGACCGGCACTTGCAAACTGCTTCTGCTTTGGGCTCCTCGGCAAGAAAGACTGATGTAATGGCGGCGGCTGCCTGTTTTTATACCCCCTGAGGAACTGACGTCAGTCCTGGAGCGACAGCATCCGATGCAGAAATACTACGTCTCTGGTATTCGAGACTTTGACTGAGGGGCTGCCTGGGCGAGATAACCAAAGTCTTGGTGACTGCAACAGTGAAACACGAAGAACATCATCTACCTTGCTAGTACTTTCCTGTTATTTTTATACCACTGTTGTGAACATATCCTGAAACTGTGAGACCACAGACTTTCTTCATACCATCTGTTAGCTTACTAACAAACTGCTAATGATCACTTTGATGGCTGTAGCCTAGCTAGATAGAATTTTATAAGTAATTCTGTCATTTGTAAATATTAATGTAAATAACAGGCTTGTTGTCTTAAATGGAAAAAAATACTGTTAAATGTGGAACTGTAAAATGTAACAACCATTGCACTCTGCTGTGAGAGTCCAGAGTCAAACATTTATGACTGTCTTTTGATATTTAAAGATGGCTCCAGCCTGTCTAGATGAGAGAATTCTTGCTATTGTTTTTAAGGCCAGGAGTAATGGCCAGAATTTGTATGCATAAATGTCCTTAATGAAACGCTTTGCTTCTGACCTGTGTGAGCTTACTAAAGAATGTAGCCAGTTAGTCTGGGTAACCAAGGGAAAGTGTGAAGAATGATGTAATGTGAACCAGAAATGTGATTTTAAAATTAGAGAGAATCAGAGAGAGCATTAAGCATTTTTGTCTCAACCATCCTTCTCAGCACTGTCTTGCTCTACTATGTAGTTTATCTTCCCCGGAACTTATGTTTTCTCTTAGAAATAGCTAGAAACTGGAAAGATTAGAATAAGTGTTTTTTTTCTGTGATGTAAGAAAGTACAGTTGTATGCAGCTTACCATAAATGTAGATGTTCGAGTGTATTCACTGTTGCAGTCATCACACTTGGGTTATCTCCCTGCAGGTAGTCTCAGTCCGGCGAACTCTGGGGAATCTTAAATTTCTGCGTAGGATGCTGTCGGCTCTTCCATGTCGTCAGTTCACCAGGGGTATAAAACATGCAGCCAATGCCATACATCTGTTTTTTCTTGCCCCAGATGTCGGAGCCCCAAAATAAGAAGCAATTACATGGTCTTGGAACACTCCAGTAAAAGTAAATACCACTGTCATAGATATGGCCAAAGAGGATAGAGTGAAAGTATAGAAACCAGGGGCTGGAGGGAGGATTAACAAGACTGCAACAGTGAATACACTTGAACATCTACATTTATGGTAAGAATTGTACACAACTGTCTTCCATATTTCTTCATGTTTCACTGATGCGGTCATCACACTTTGGTTGATTCCCAAAGCTGAGTATGGGTGGATGCAGTCAAAAATAGTAGGGTTGGCTAGCAGGCCTTCTACTGTGACAAATCAGCTCTGGATTTAGAAAAGATAGGTAAGTGGTAATGCTTGGTGAAGGTGTGTACAGAACTCCAGGTTGCAGCTTCCAGGATGTCCCTGGTAGTAACTCCCCTGAGAAGTGCTGTAGAGGTTGAGGTAGCCCTAGTGGAATGAGTTCTGATTCCCTGTGGGGTAGGTTTTCCATGGTGTTTGTAGCAGAAATGGATGCAGCGTGCTATCAATTTGGAAATGGTTTGCTTTGAAATTGCCTTGCCCTCTGCCCCTGTAGCAAAGCTGACTAGCAGCTGGTCAGATTTTCTGAAAGGTTTAGTCCTGTCAAGGTAGAACCTGAGCTGTCTGTGCACGTCCAAGGAGTGCAGGATCCTTTCCCCTTTATTCGGTGGATTAGAGGGAAAAGGTTGGTAAATGGATGGATTGGTTTAAAGCCTCACTGGATACCAGCTTGGGCATAAATGATGGGTTAGTCCTGAGGGAAACCCGGTCAATATGGAAAACAACGAAGGGTTCCACAGCCATTAATGCCTGTAACTCAAGACAGTCTTCTTGCTGAAGTGATGGCTAGAAGTAATTCTGTTTTCCAAGAGAGGAATTCTAACTCTGCTGTGGCAGCAGACTCAAGGAGGTGAAGCGTGAACTTCTCTAGTACAAAGTTAAGTTCCCAAGCAGGGGTGGGAGCTCTCCTCTGGGGCCTTAAATTGTTAGCTCCTCTCAGGAACTGTTTGATGAGAGGGTGAGAAAAGAGAGGTGGCTCAGTATTGTAATGAGCTGAGATGGCAGAGGCATGAATCTTAATTGATGTGAAGGATAGGCCTTTGTGGAGCAGCTCG
>NC_056743.1:1219553363-1219615863 GCF_019279795.1 Protopterus annectens
GGATGATAGACAAGTCATTGTGAACTTTTTCCATAAGGGGATGGCTTACCACTCCCTGTTTTTGAGGTGGGAGCACTCATTGTTTAGATCTCTGCATACCCTGACACTGTAGTCTTGGTGATCCGTTTCCCCTGGGTTTGGACTGAGAAGGTCTGGAGGGACTGGAAAGGACCAGCTCTTAGAAGGCCAATGCCTAGTGAATCTAGGTAGCTGCACTTGTAAGAAATCTTTAACAGTTTGCATAGATTTAGCTTTTTCCTCAATCTTTTTAAGAAATTCTTCTGCTTTTGTGCCAAACAAATATTCCTGGTTTAATGGAGCATCTAGTAATTTTGCTTTGACACGGTCTGGCAAGATTTGTTCTTTCAGCCAAGCATGCCTTCACAGTACAGACCCAGTGACAGCAGCCCTGCAAGATGCTTCTAAGGCATCAAAACTACACTGCAAAGTATGTTTACTAACCTGGTTTGCAGAATGCATTAACTCTTGTAAATTTTTATTTTCTGTACAATCTAGAAGCAACAAAGTTTTTGTTTAATTAGTTCCATAATATGTTGCTTGTACTTCAACATGTGAAACTGGCAATTCAAAGCCCTGATGGCAAGAGTTCCAGAGGTATATACCTTCTTACCCTATCTGTCTAAAGCCCTAGAGTCTCTGTCCAAAAGGGTAGGGTTTTGGGCTGTAGTAGCCTTAATGCCTTTAGGTCCCTGGGAAATGGTCTCTGGATCCGCAGTGGGATTTTTAAAGAGAAATTTGTGAGAGCAAGGTACTCTGTAGTACCTGTCAGGCTTTCTAGGAGCTGGTGGTAAAGTATCAGGAGTAAGACTGGATTCCATGAAGACATCATCCACAATATCCAGGATAGGGGGTATAGATAGAAACCTGTGCTGAGGCAAGTCTAAATATTCTGAGTCTCTTTCTGGACTGAGGGTAGTCCTGGCATTCCCAGCAGAAATGCTCTCTTAAGGTATGCAAGGTTTCACCAAAAGAAAAATCCTCTGGAGGGGAGGCAAAGGGAATGGAATCCTCTGCATCTGAATCCTCATAGGTAGACAAGGGTATATCCTGGTAATCAGAGGGATCACAGTCATCTGACTCATGGTCTGTAGAATCAGAAGGAAAATCAATTCTTTGTCTTTTAGAGGGGGAAGACTGGCTTCCCCTAATTAAACTTAGAGGTTTTCAGCCATTCTAAGCATTTGATTCTGTGGCATGGGGAATTGAGCATGCAGTTTGGTAGTCAGTTTTCTATGTGTAGTGTGAAATCTAGGCCTGAGAAACTCAGTAGTTTTAGTCAAAAATGAAATTGTCGGTTTAATATGAACATCAGAAGGTCGGAATACACCCTCAGAAGCTGGTGCCTGCACAGCAACTCCGGACCCATCCAAGATAGAGACATGCTCAGGTTCCACAGTCAAAGAAGCATCTCATGGCATACCAGACTCCGAATGGGTCTCAGCAGAGGCCTGCAAATCTGTAGAAGCGGCTATCAGGGGCTGCGAAAGTACCTCACTGAGTACAGGACTGGCAACTAGCTTAACGGAAGTGTCATCGGCAGTTTTGGACCTATGTGGTCTGTCTGTCTTTATCCTGACATTTTTTTCAGAAGATCGGTAGTCGGATGACTTATCGAAGCCATTTCGGAATACGGAGAATGAGAGCGAAAGAATTTATTGACAAAGATAGCTCGATGAATAGTTTGGGCGTTAAACAAGGCACAAAACCGACAGCGTGGAATGTCATGGTCTGGGCCTAAACAGGTTACGCTGTAAGAATGAAAATCTCTGTGAAGTATTTGCTTTCCACAGGCAAGACAATTGTTAACTTTCTGACATCGATTAGAGCAAGAAAAAAGGATTCCCAATGGGGTACTTAGCTTTAGAAGACTTCAGGTTTGACCTCAAAAAATGAAAATTTCAGGTAGCGGCCGGCCGACCGGCACTTGCGAACTGCTTCGGGCTCCCCCGTGGCAAGAAAAGCTGATGTAATGGCATTGGCTGCATGTTTTATACCCCTGACATCATGGAAGAGGTGACAGCATCCAATGCAGAAATCCCAAGACTCTGGCATTCGGGCCGACTGAGGGCTACCTGCAGGCAGATAACCCAAGTGTGATGACTGCAACAGTGAAACATGAACAGCTGTACTACTGAATTATTTTAAGTATTTTTCTGTGATCTCTGAACTCTTGACTAGCACTGTGTAGTAAAAAGTATTGTCTTGTGTTTTGACTATTTGGTATTAAATATTTTTAAAACCCTTTCAACTGTGACTGTTTTTGTAGAGGTAACTTAAGCTCTTTAGTACTTGCATGCCTTTGGTAAAGTTGTACAAAGCCACTCTAATAGCTTTAGCCCTGGGCTATACTACCAATTGGATAATAATATTGCACAGTAATAATTGGACACCCTTTTAAGGGCCTTTGAGTAGCTGATAAATATTAGTGGGTGGTGGCAGCTGGTACTACCATATATAGTCTGAGAAAAAGGGGCACAGCTGGAGAACCTGTGCCAGCCTTCCCCAGGAGTGTCTGTGTGGTTGTATAAACTCTTCTCAAAGAGTGTGTGTGTGTGTGTGTGTGTGTGTGTGTGTGTGTGTGTGTGTGTGTGTGTGTGTGTGTGTGTGTGTGTGTGTGTGTGTGTGTGTCAGCTACTTGGGCAGGGACATGAAGCACTGGTTGGACAGAGAGGGTGCTGGAGGTTTTAGCTTGCCCACTAGACTGAGATCTTGACCCTATAGCTGTGCCACTGGGGAGTCTTACTGAGGACTTGGAGAGCAAGGGAGCTACCAGACATGGACTGACTGTGATCTATGTGTGCTCTTAAGAGAAATTGCACTTTACTGTGGTGCATTTGTTATCCTTTCCTCCTATATGAGACACCCCTCACTGGTGTTAGTGGTGAGGATTGAGGCTCCTTGATTGCTGGGCCAGGGCACGGGCGTCACAATCACTGACTACCACTTTTACTACACACCAAATCCATATGAGAGAGGTGAAAATGCCTACTTCTTCCAAGGCTGATGCTAGAAAGAGGCTTTTATTTTGCTCAGTCACCTATCTTGGTTTGTTGACTGACTTGGAGGCTAGCCTCTTGTCAAACATACACTGTCACTAGGTGTCAATACTTGCACTCACTTCACGCTTGTATGCCACTCAGCAAAAAATGCACACTCTGGTGCTGAGGTACATAAATTCCTTTTTACACCTCAACGGTGTCAGATGCAAAAGACAGTAAGAAAAATTATTTAGCAGTGCGAAGACACCTTACTAACTGTGCCATGTGCATGTGTGCACATGCAAATACACAGAAGTGCCATCCAACAGAAACACAGCCAAGACGGCAAATCTAGGCCTTTAGAGATTCTTGAATCAGCCACTAAACATGGAAATGCCTTAGTGAAGGCTGACTCCATAGTGAAACACAAAGATACACTGTTCGACAGTCTGAGCAAGGAAAGGGTAACATTGATGTGTCTCTTAGGTGGCAGGATATATGTCAGGTTACTAGGCTACCCAAATCCCTTTAACCCAGGTAAACATACAACACAGTCATTATCCACGTAGACATAAATGACTTGAGATGCATGTCTCAGGTATATATGAAGAGAGGTATTGTGGAGCTCTCAGACTGTGCATCAACAACTGTTATATGCAGCTAGTCTAGAACCATCACCAAGACTGTCAGAAATAAATAAATAAATAAAAAGGCAACTGACTTCAACAACTAGCTTAGCTTTTGGTGTCATTCCAAGCAGCGTCTACAGTACATCAGACTGAAGGAAATAGCTGACATTCCTCTCCGCTTCACAAGGGATGGCCTGCACCTTTCATCTACACTGATGGCATATCCTCCCAACCAGGATTCATTGCCTAATACTTGCTCAGACCTTCGACTCTTATCACCAGTGCTGGTGTACCTACAGTCCACCAAATTTCCATCACATCTAGACTTACACAGAAAGATAATGACCTTAATGGAAAACTCCACCTTCTCCTACAGTTAAAACACAACTCTTAGGCTGCTTTTCTCCCTACAATCTTGTTCCTGTATTGTGTAGGTACCAGAAACCTGCTTGTACTTCATAAAACTTTCATTTACTTGCCTTGGAATCAAAGGAAGGGAAAGAGCAACCACTTTTTAAGCTTAACTTCTCACATAACTTGCAGAGGAAATTGTCTACACCTGCATGACATGCCACAGACACAGAAATATCTGTAGTTTACCCGGTCAGCTACTGCTGACAATTTTATATGGGTAATTAGTCATGTTGATGTCAGAAGCTCTACTGTAAAAAAAGATACAGAAGTGAGAAACTGTTTTCTAGTGTCTTTAATGTAGAGAGGAAGGGAACTTGCACTGATTCACAGCTGCTTCCAATGTAGCCATGCCTTTCATAGCAAAACAGATCAATTAAATCTGTCAATGGCTCAAAGGCAGTTGTCATCTCTTTTGACAAATGTACTTAAGCAGCAGCACAGTATTTAAATACTATGCTTTAAGCTTTAAATGTTTGCTGGTGATAATACTTTACATTTTAAGATGACAAATATCAAAGATGTCTGACATTTACAGAAAAGTCAGAATTTTTTTTTTCTTGCAAAGTATCTACATATTTGCAATTTTCATGCCCTCCCACCATAACGGGACAAAACTGCCCAAATCAGGAGGACTCCTCTGAAGGAAATGAGACGGGTAGCAACCCAATCAAATAAATGAACTGACACTGTCTGCAAGAAGGTCTTTTTATGCTTTCTTGTGACTTTCTGCCACAGGAGAATGCATACCTGGTGCACAGATCCTTGGGAAGAGACATCTTCCACTGCCTAAGTCCGTCCGTCATTATTTATTATTTGCAGTATGTTTTCCAGGATAGTCCATTGGGCTACAAGGAGCTCATTTTCAATGGAGTCCTGGGAAGAAAAGCTCCAGAGAAATACATAGTACAGAAAGAGCACAAATCCATAATATACATTTCAATTAAATGTTAAATACATATTTTGTATAGTACAACCCCATATTGCACAATTCAAATAGATGTTACATAATACAGAAATAAAAAAAGATTTTCATTAGGAAAATTACATCAGGTTAATTCAGTAAGTAGTATTTTTTTATTTTTTTTTTAGGGAATTACAATGAGGTAATTTTTTAGTCATTGGTCGAATATGTCCTAAGGGATGTAAAACTTTAGGCGGTAGTAACAGACAACAAAGTTTGGAAAGTTAGGAAGAAAGTGTGGTAGAATTAGGTTGGATGAGAGCAAGAGCACTTCCATTGTGAAGTAAGGTGCGAGTGCAGTGAGGTTTTAAACAAGGAGAGACTGCTGGTGGTGCAGATGGGAGAAGGGAGAGAGTTCCAGAGGCGTGCAAGAGAGGAGGACATCATTTGATTCCCAGCAGGATGTGTTAGTTTATGCAATTTAATTAGGCTTTGGGAATTGGATCTTAGGACTCTATCTGGTTTATACATTTCAAAGGTATTTGCTAAGGAGGGGCAGACAGACGGGTTATGAATGAGTTTGTGTGCTTGGATGAGCTGGGTATATGTGAGGAAGTTTGGTAATTCTAGCCAACTTAGTTGGCGAAGGGAATTACAGTGATGAGAAGAGGCTCTATAACCTGCCGCAAATTTGAATATTTTGTTATAACAAGATGAGAGTTTTGTTTTGAGGGAAGACTGTAGGCTGGTTAGGACAGATGCACCATATAAAAGGGATGGGATGAGGTATGTATTAGCTAATGTAATCCTGGTGGTGGGGAGATATAAAGCGACTGTGGCAGTAAAGCATACCTAATTTACTATTTTTTTTTCAAATTTGCTTGTAGATGCTTATCAAATTTTAGTTGATTGTCAATGATAATTCCTAGTAATTTTGTGTCCGAAACTAGTTCTAGGGGGCTATTATTATTGCTGGTAATTATAAAGATTGTTTGTCTCAGGAAGAGGTTTTGGATGCATTGAATAACATAAGTTTTGTTTTGGTTGCATTAAGGGCAAGATGGCTGTCGAGCATCCACTGTTCAGTGGAAGAGAAGGAGGTTTGTGTTAGACTGTTATGAGTTGTGATGGAAGGGGAGGAACAGATTATAGTAGAATCATTGGCATACTGGATGAAACTGGAGTTAGGAATGGCTTGGAAGAAATCATTTATGAATATGTTAAATAGTAGGGGGCCTAGACTGGAACCTTGGGGGATGCCTGTGGATGTATTAAGGAAGGGTGAAGTAGCTTTTTTCCATTTAACTGCTTGCTGTCCATTTGTGAGATAGTTTGAGAACCACTGGGTACAGGAAAGGGATGGGTTAAGTTTACAGAGTTTGGCAAGAAGGAGGTTGTGGGAAATAGTGTCAAATGCCTTAGAGAGGTAGAAGAAAAGAGAGTGTATACAAATTGGCCAGAGTCACAGGCTTTGTTGATGGTTTCTAGGAAGGAGAGGAGGGCAGTGGAGGTACTAGTACAAGTGGAGTTCATGAGCATTTTCTAGTCAACAAAAAATGTAACAATTAACTGCAACCATGACATACATCTGAATTTACTATAGCTTACATGTGCTATCTTTCCTTTCCTTTAATTAAAACATTAGGAAAGGGAAATCTGAAGTACTTTAACCATCCATTTACACAAATAAACCAACAAATGAAAATAAAAACCTTTCCACTGCTGACACTGGGGAAGATATTTACTTTCAAATCCTTTCCTTTTTTAATTTCTCCTAGTCTTTTGAGTTTCTAATACCATGATGGGTGTGACAAAAGGAGATACTGCCAGCCAAGCTATCTGGAATTTTGTAAATAATTACATGTCATCTGTGAATATCAACATGATTCATATAAGATGCTTGTGTTACAACTGTATTAGAACTTTGTCATGTGTATATCAAACTAGGTTTGTACAGACATGCATGTTGAAAAGACAAGTGTTTGTGCTTAAAATGTAACCACTCTGTGCCCTACTGGAATAGAACAGAAATGTACATGCACTACTGTAGCTGTTAAAGTGTACACATTTTAACAGTGGAAACTGGAATACTGGAGGTTAATTTTAGTCCAGCAAATCTTCAGAAAACAAAGCTGAAATTAATCTTTCAGTTTCAGTGCAGCAAGGAGATGCAATGTCTGTACTAGGGAACTTTCTGTATTGTCTTGGAAGTGTTTTATGATTTCCAGATCTGAGGAAAAGCATATTTATGTATTTTTACAGGTAGATACAAAATCCTACCAGTTGCCATCAATGCCTGTTTTGAGCTTGGGGACCAGAAGTCAGATGACAAGAAATGATGTCATTCTGAAAGCTATCCCAGCAGTAATATTTGAGATATTAATTTGAGGAGTCACTGAGAGAGCGAGAGCATTCTGTATTCTGTCTTGGACCTGACAACTAGAAGATCCATTCAACACATCTGCCTTGCTCTGTAAATAAATTTCTAGGGTACAATAACTCTCTTAGACACAGTCAGGAATATAGCAACGCTTAGTTTAGATATTTTTATTTATTTATTTGAGACTCTCCTGCAATGTTGCTTTAAATATTTCCTGTGATTTTTGAACTCTGACATCACTGTGAATATATATTTAGTGTTGTCTTGTTTTTTATTTATTATTAAATATATTTAAAGCTTTCATTCTAGCTTATTTGTGTAGAGATATTGAAGTTCTGAGAGTTCTTGCATATTTATTTGGTGACACGCTGTAGGCCACTCCTAATAGCCGTGCTCTTGGTCAAACTTTCATTTGCATTAATAGTAACATTAGACAGTAATATTGCACACCCTTTGTTAACGGCCTTAAAGTAGATAAGGAGTCGGCTGGTGGCAGTGATAACTACCTTATAGTCTGGGCAAAAGGGGGCATAGCTAGTAAACCTGTGCCAGCCTTTCCCAGGTGTGTGTGTGTGTGTGTGTGTGTGTGTGTGTGTGTGTGTGTGTGTGTGTGTGTGTGTGTGTGTGTGTGTGTGTGTAAATCAAACCTCAAACAGTGTGTGTGCCAGCTACTTAGGCAGGGACACGAAGCAATGGTTGGACACAGGGTGCTAAAGGTCTTGGCTTGGCCACTCAGCTGAGATCTCAACTCTATAGCTGTGCCAATGGCGAGTCTTACTGGGGATCTGGTGAAAGCGGGAAAAACCAGCCCCGGACTGACTGTGGTCTCAGTGTGCTCTTAAGGTAAATTGTACTTGCTGCAGAGAGCTGAATCTGGAAAATCCTGTGTGTGCACCTGCTATCCTCCCAGTGAACATCTCCCACTTTTGCTAGTGGGGAGGACTGAGGCTCCTTGATTACTGGTCCACTGGTGGGTCATCACATTTATTGGCTGGCAGTGGTGGGATCACCACATCACATATTAGGATTCAGTGGTGTGGATACTGAACTCCTGTAGCCTTTAAACAGTGGTCACTAAAGAAAGTGTTTGTACTCTCAAGTAGTCATACAGTGAACATTCAGAGTATCATATCACAACAGTTTTAGTTTTTCTGTTAGCATAGTTAAGTCAGGGAGAGCAGGCAAGGATGTCAGCAGAGGAGTATGGCAAGCTGACAAGGAGCCAGTTGGCTAAGATGTGCCAAGCCAAAGGACTGGTGCATGCCAACCTGACTAAAGCAGAAATAATTGCAGCCTTAGTCACAGATGCATCACAGACCAGCAACCAGGAGGACAACCAGACTGGTCTTCAGGATGTACAACTCTCAGAAAATGGACAGTTCAACCTCCCCATAGAGGACTTAAAAATCCATCTGGAGTTAAAGAGACGTGAACTGGAGGCCAAGCGGTTGGAAACAGAACCAGCAGAGAGACTGCGGTATTTAGAGGCTGAAGAAAATGAGAACTGCGGTGTTAAGAGGCTGAAAAAAATGAGAAACTGTGGCAGGAGAAACAAATGAAATTAGAAGCAGCAGAGAGAATGACATCTGGAAGCTGAAGAAAATAAGAGGCAGCGGCAACATGAAAAGGAGATGCTGACTCTTCGCCAGGGTCATGGAGGTAATGGGGAAGGGAATAACTGAACACCAGAACCAACAAAGGTCAGTAAATTTCTTCCACAATTTACAGAGGGTGATAATTTTGATAGTTTTATTCATACGTTTGAAAGGGTTTGTAAACTGTATAATGTTGACCAAGGGCTCTGGGTACGGTTCCTGACCTCCTTAATTCATGGTAAAGCCGTAACTGCCACTTCTAAACTGTCTGATAATGATTGCATAATTATAATACTGTTGAACATTGCTTCTTAAATCCTTTTAAGTTAACGCCTGAAGCTTATAAAAAAATGTTTTGTGAGCATAAATGCAAGGCAGATGAAAATGTGTATATAATTTATTGCTGAGCTAAACACTTTATGGGAGAGTGGGTGTCAGGTCACCACTTCTGAAGGGCTGGCAGACCTTTTGGTGAGGGGAAACAAGCCCTTAGCACTATGCCTGAGGACATCAGAATCTGGTTAGCAGATAGGGAATGTAATACCGCAGCTAGGTTGGGGAAAAAGAGAGATCTATACCTAACAAGCAGGGCATTACTGCACAGGAAAGGGATGCCTAGTGCTGCACACAGGTCTAAAGGAACTCATGGTGGGCAGCCTAAACTATCCCAACAGAGTCTGCCAGTAGCAGGTGAAGCCTCTAGTTTAGGTACATGGCCAGAATCAAAGGTTGTTTTAAATGAAACCACTGTGGCCATGTAGCATATTGATGTCCAAGGAGGCAAGGTGGGGAACAAAAGGTAGAGGAGCCAGTAAGTGGGAATGACAGAATGCTAGTGGTGAGTTGTTTGCAGACAATAAGGGTATCAAACTACCACAACAAGTTAGGGTATCAAACTACCACAACAGGTTATATCCTATCTCAGTAGATGAGAAACAGGCCACTGCTAAGACAGACACAGCCTCTGACCTAACCATTGTGAAGCCTGCAATGGTTAAAGAGGAGCACTACTTGTTTAGGCAGTCTATTACAGTCAGAGCTTTAGGAGGGGCCGCATTCTAAATACAGTTGGCTAGGGTTCACCTTGACTGGGAGGGAGGAAAAGGAAGCAAGCAAGTAGGTTTGTCTGAGGATATCTCTGCAGATATCCTGACAGGGAATGATTTTGATCCTGTAGTACCTGGTGTGAATGCAGGTGCATGCAGTCAGGCTTGGAGACAAGCATGTGCGTCTGGTAGACTGGGGAAGACCCAGACAGACAACACACTTGAAGCCAGGACTGATGAGGTAGTTACTTCAGAGAGAGTGCTACCCTGTAGCAGTGAGACTGAATGTGAACCATAGGTGCTTGTGGGTACTGATGTTCCCTTGCACAGAGTGACTGCAAGGGCAGAGGAGAGTAGTAGCACCCAGGCTGACAGTAAGGCAGCTGTCAGAGGATACAAGACTTTCTGTGGAAGGGGAGCTGGGAAGGGTTACAAAGACAATTTAGACAGGCTCAGCTCTTAAACCCAATATTACAAGGCCTGAGGAAGGTAGTCAGTGAGGCATCTGATTCTCAAGAAAAGGTAGAATCTGTATACTGGGACAAAGGGTTACTGCATAGAGAGTGGACCCCTGACGGAGGGGCTAGAGGATAAGAGAATACAGCAGCTGGTAGTGCCAGAGCTTACTGACTGGCACTTCTAGCCATAGCCCATGACATTCCCTTTGCAGGGCATATGGGCATAAACCATACAGACAGACATATCGTGCAGAACATTTATTGGCCTGGGATTTCCAAGGATGTAACAGGGTACCACAGGACCTGTGAGCAGTGCCAAAAAGTAGGCAAGGCAGGATGCAAGATCAAAGCTCCTCTGGTGCCTTTGCCTGTGATTGAAGAGCCATTTCAGAGGGTAGCTATGCATATTGTGGGGTCTCTGAGTACCCCAAGTTCCACAGGGAAGAAGTATATCCTAGTGGTAGTAGATTATGCTACCAGATACCCTGAGGCAGTGGCTCTGTACTCCACTGAGGCAGAAAAGGTGGCAAATGATGTGTTAGAGATTTTCAGCAGGGTAGCTTTCCCAAAAGAAATACTGACCGACAGAGGTGGCAACTTTATGTCAGACCTGCTGGCTTGTCTATGGAAGCACTGTGGGGTGAAGCACCTAAAGACCACCCCTTTCATCCCCAAACTAATGATCTTGTTGAGAGATTAAACTCCACACTAAAGACCATGCTACAGGCATTTGCAGAGCAGTTTATAAGGGAGTAGGACAAATATTTGCCCTGTCTGTTGTTTGCCTACAAAGAGGAGCCCCAGGAATCCACAGGTTTTTCATCCTTTGAGTTTCTGTATGGGCACAGAGTGAGGGGACCTCTAGATTTGATTTGTGATGAGTGGGAGGAAGTGTGTGAATCCCACAAGGAGTCTGTTGTGGCATATGTCCTAAACCTCAGGACAAGGCTCAGGGAACTCATGGGCTTGGGCCAGAAGAACCTGGCAGAAATCCAACAACAGAAAAAGATCTGGCATGATAGGAATGCTCGAACTAGAGAGTATGCTGTGGGGCAGCAGGTTATGGTTCTCATTCCTGTCAGACACAACAAGCTGCAGGCAGCTTGGGAGGGACCCTTCAAGGTGGTAAGGAAGGTCAGTGATGTTAACTACATGGTAAAACTGCTAGGCAGGAGACAGGGGCACAAACTGTACCATGTTAACATGATGTGTGGACTACAGGAAATTAAATAGTCACAGAGAGTTAGATGCTTACCCGATGCCTAGGACGGATGAAGCCTACAGCAACTGGATGGGGCTAAGTATGTTACCATTACTGACTCCCTGCATTCATGTGAATTTCCTCTGGGTGCTCCAGTTTCCTCCCACGTCATAAAAACATGCATCTGGAGCATTTCTTCCCAGGCATCCGCTGATAATTTACTTTGTTCCAAGTTGGACATTCCCGGTAAACAATTGTTAAATAAATAAATAAATATTACCAAGGGCTACTGGCAGGTGCCCTTGACTTCCAGTGCTAGAGAGAGGGCACACTTTGTGACTCCTTTTGGCTTGCATGAGCTCACGAAGATGCCCTTTGGGATGAAAAATGCTCCAGTGACTTTCCAGTGGCTGGTAGCTCCTATCCAAGCAGGAGCTGGAGTTTTTTTGCCCTTGCTTATCTGGATGACATTGCCAACCACAGCCATTCCTGGCAAGAGCACCTTCAGCATGTCAGAGAGGTGCCGGGCAAATACTTGGCTTAATGGTCAACCCTGCCCTCTGTAAGTGTCAGGTGGGTATGGCAAAGGTCACCTACCTGGGACATAGAGTGGGGAGTGGTAAGATCAGGCCAGAACCTGCCAAAGTGGAAGCAAGTCAGGCATGGCCTGTACCAGTTACCAAAAAGCAGATGAAGGCATTCTTAGGGACACCAGGGTACTACAGAAAGTTTGTCCCCAATTATAGCACCATAGCTACACCCCTCACAGACCTGACAAGGAAAAACAGGCCAGATAAGGTAGTGTAAACCCCAGCACGTGAGCACGCTTTCCAGAAGCTTAAAGGAGCTTTAGGAGAACCCCCTGTGTTAGCCAGTCCAGATTATGGCAAAGAATTTGTTGTGCAGGTGGATGCTTCAAACCATGGGGTGTCAGCCAGGTTTCCTCAGAAGAAGAGCACCCAGTTGTATGTCTCCGCAGTAGGCTTCATCCCAAGGAGAAATACGATGCAACTGTAGAAAAGGAATGTCTAGCCATAGTGTGCCCACTGCAGAAACTTCAACCTTATCTTTATGGAAGGAAATTCACTGTAGTTACAGAGCACAATCTCTTAACATGGCTACATTGAGCTAGCCAGCAAAATGCCAAGCTACTAAGGTGGAGCTTAGGGTTGTAGGCATACGATATGACAGTGCAGCACCGCAGTGGAGTTAGCAATGCCAATGCATATGTGCTGTCAAGACAGAGAATGGGGTAACGTCTTCCCACATAGACTCATTCCTCTCAAGCAAAATTTCTTAAGGGTCACTTGAAAAACTAGATTTGAGTCTTTGAGGGGGGAAGAAGTGTGACAAAGGAAGATACTGCCAGCCCAGCTATCTGGAATTTTGTAAATAATCATGTCATTTGTGAATATCAACATGATTCATAGACTATGATTGTGTTACAATAGTATTAGAACTGTATATCATGTGTATATCAAAAGTACAGTTGTATACACTTACCATAAATGTAGATGTTCGAGTGTATTCACTGTTGCAGTCATCACATTTGGGTTCATCACATTTGGGTTATCTGCTTGAAGTAGCCCTCAGTTGGCCTGATTAACAAAGTCGTGGGTCCTGCGTCAGTTGCTGTCTCTTCTTCCGTAACGTCTGGTCGTCAGGGGTATAAAACATGCAGCCGACGACATTACATCAGTTTTTCTTGCCTCAGAAGTCAGGTGCCCCCCTAATGGGAAGCAACTAAATCTATAAATATACAAGGTTATACCTCCAACAAAAAAGCAAATACACCAAAAAGCTTTTAAGCATTGTAAAGGAGAGAAGAAGTATAGCCAAAAGAAGTCAGGGGGGTTGGAGGGAGGGTAATCAGGACTGCAATAGTGAATACACTCGAACATCTACATTTATGGTAAGTGTACACAACTGTACTAGGTTCTTCGTGTTTCACTGTTGCAGTCATTACATTTGGGTAGATTCCCAAAGCTAAGGTTGGGAGGAGGAATTTAAATAGAATTAGGACCAGCTATAAGGCCCTGCAAGACTGCAGTGGCAAAGCCAGCTCTGGATTTAGAAAAAATTGGCAAATGATAATGCTTGGTGAAAGTATGTACAGAACTCCAGGTAGCAGCTTCAAGGATGTCCCTGCCTGGTAGGGACGCTCCTGAGAAAGGCTGTAGAGGTAAGATCCAGCCCTGGTTGAATGGGGTCTGATGCCCTGTGGGATAGGTTTTCCTTGGTGCTTATAGCAGAAATGAATGCAGTGGCCAATCCATTTTGAAATGGTTTGCTTTGAAATAGCCTTCCCCTCTGTCCCTGCAACAAATGCCACCAGCAGTTCAGATTTCCTTTGAGTTTTAGTCCTGTCCAAGTAGAACCTAAGTTGTCTGTGCATATCTAAGGAGTGCAGTATCTGTTCCCCTTTGTTCTGTGGGTTAGGAAAGAAGGTAGGCAAATGAATGGACTGATTAAGAGCCAACTGGATACCACCTTGGGCATGAAGGAGGGATTGGTTCTGAGGGACACCCTGTCCGCATGAAAGATGATGAAAGGCTCCACTGCCATAAGGGCCTGTAATTCAGATATCCTGTAATTCAGATATCCTTCTTGCAGAAGTGATTGCTAAAAGGAAAGCCGTTTTCCAGGAAAGGGATTTTAAATCTGCAGTAGCAGCTAGCTTGAAAGGAGGAAGAGTGACTTTCTCCAAGACAGAGTTAAGGTCCCAGGCTGGAGTTGGAGCTCTCCTGGATGGTCTTAATTTTTTGGCCCCTCTGAGGAACTGCTTGAGCAGTGGGTGAGAGAAGAAGGGAGGCTCTGTGCTATAATGAGCTGAAATGGCTGAGGCATGAATTTTAATGGAGGAAAAGGACAAGCCCTTATGAAGCATCTCAGTCAAGTATTGTAGAATCTGAGGTAAAGTGGGCACTGTTGCGTTCATCCCTTGAGATTGATTCCAGGCACAAAATCTTTTCCATTTTTCAGCATAAAATTTTCTAGTACTAGGCCTCCTTGCCTCTAAAATGATATCCATCACGGATTTACTAAGGGATGGTAAAGGAGAGATTAGATAATTAGCGAGGCTGCTAGGTTCAGGGTTTGCAGCTGAGGATGCAGAATCTGGTTCTCCTGCTGAGACAACAGGGAAGGAGTCTGAGGCAGGTGCCATGGGGCCAAGCATGACACACAGCGCAAGAGGGGGTACCAGTGTTGGCGTGGCCAGTCTGGTGCAATAAAAATCGTTCTTGGTTTGTCCTGTTTGATCTTTAGTAGTACCTTGGAGAGCAGAGGCAGAGGAGGAAAGGCAAAAACTGATAGTTTTTTTCCAGCTAAAGGCTACAGCATCAACTTTCCAAGCTAGCTTGTGGGGAATCCTTATGTAAAATTTGTCAAATTGATGGTTCTGGGGGGAGGCAAACAGGTCTATATCTGGGCTCCCCCATTTGCTTGTCAACATGTTGAAAATCCTTGGTTCCAGTTTCCACTCGTGTGGGTCCATGAGGTTTCTGCTTAGTCCGTCTGCCAGTGTATTTAGTTTTCCTGACAGGAATTGAGCTTGTGGATTCACTTGGTAGCTCAAGGCTGTGTTCCACAATGCCATGGCTGCCTGCAGATGGCGAAAGAATGTGTACCCCCCTGCTTGTTTATGTACCACATGTCAGTGGTGTTGTCCGTCTTTACCATTAGTTGTCCTGGAAGAATGTGGTCCTTGAAGGCTGTCAGAGCATTCTGTACAACTAACATTTCCTTTTGATTTATGGGCAGGTGCATTTGACTCGGGTTTCATCTGCCCTGAATGCACTTCCCTGCCATGTGAGCCCCCCCATACACAGTCTGATGCATCTGTTGTTAAGGTTTGAGTGGCAGGGGGTAGTGTGAATGGTAGTCCCCTGTTTTGGTGGCAGGCCTCTGCCCACCAAAGGAACTCTAGGCGTAGGCAAGGTATGATAGGAATCATTGCTTCTAGATCCCGTGAATGTTGACACCATAGGCTTTTGAGATACCATTGTAGTTTCCTCATATGCAGCTTTGCATATGGAATTACAAGAATGCAGGAGGCCATAAACCCCAAGGCTTGCAGTATTTGCCTTGCAGATAGCTGGGTTTTGCCACTTATTTGAAGTAGGTTGTCAAATGAATCCGTTTCTCTGGCGTGAGGAAAGCCATCTGGGAAGTTGTATTCAAGCTTGCTCCCAGGAATATAATTTGCTGACAGGGTACCAGGTGTGATTTCTTTTCATTTATGGTGTACCCCAGACAAGTCAGCACCCTTTGAACAAAGGCCAGATTATTCAAAAGTATGTCCTGGCTTTCTGCCTGAATTAGACAATCGTCCAGGTATAGTATATTTGAATATTTCTTTGCCAGCAAAATGCAATGACTGGAGCTAGGCACTTGGTGAATACCCTGGGCACAGTAGATAAGCCAAAGGGCAGTGCAGAGAACTGATGGTGCACGTAGCCTGCTTTGAAGCGTAGGTATCTTCTGCAAGACTCCCTAATAGGGATGTGCAGGTATGCTTCTTTTAAATCTAGTGTTGCCAACCATGCATCTTTGCCTAGCATAGGAAGCAGCTGGTGAAGAGTCAGCATCTTGAATTTTGGAATCACCAGAAAGGTGTTTAGAGTAGAAAGGTCCAGGATAGGATGCCGTGTATTGCCTTTTCTGGGTACCAGGAAAAGTTTTGAATAGAAACCTTGTCCCTTTTCCTCTTCTAGTACCCCCATGCTTAAGAGAGAGTACTTGATTTTGGGCCTCTGCCAACTGATTTTGTGGTTAGATCTGGCGACCCGCTTGGTGTTGGTAACGTGTGGAAGTGAAATCTGTATCCCTGGGGCACTATATTTAAAACCCATTTGCCCTGAGATCCCAGTTTTTGGCCTGCAGACCAATCTTTCCACCTAAAGGAGCATTCAGTTGGGAAGTGCTTGGAACTTTTAAAAGCAAGTAATTGAGACAGTTTTCCATAAGGGGGAGTCTTACTACTCCCAGATTTGGGTGGAAATCCCCCACTGCATAGTCTTGTGTATCCCTTGGGACTGAAATCTGGGATTTCTGCTGCGTCTGGGTTAGGCTTGAGAAGACCTGGAAGGGGCTGGAAAGGACCAGTTCTTAGAGGGCCAATGCCTACTAAATCTAGGAGGCTGAACTTGCAAGAAATCTTTAACAGTTTGCAAAGATTTAGCTTTATCTTCCATCTTTTTCTGAACTTCCTCAGCTTTGTTGCCAAACAGCCGGTCCTGATTTAAGGGAGCATCCACCATTTTAGCTTTAACTAGATCAGGTAAAGATTGCTCCTTAAGCCAAGCATGCCTTCTGAGCACAGACCCAGTAACAGCCCTGCATGAGGCCTCTAATGAATCAAATCCACATTGCAAAGTATGTTTACCAACCTGTTCAGTAGAATGCATTAAATCCTGTAATTCTTTATTTTCAGCAGAGTCAGGAATCAACATCATTTTCTGTTTAAGCAACCCAAAAACATGTTGTTGATACACATGAAACTGACAGTTTAAAGCCCTAATGGCCAAGGTCGCAGAAGTATAAACCTTCTTACCCCATCTATCCAGTGCCCTGGAGTCTCTATCAGAAGGGGTAGGATTTTTAGCAGTAGAAGCCTTAATGCCCTTGGGTCCCTATGAAATAGTCTCTGGATCCACAATAGGATTTTTAAGAAGAAACTTGTGTGAATCAGGAACCCTGTAATATCTGTCAGGTTTTCTGGGAGCAGGAGGCAAAGAATCAGGGGCCAAACTAGATTCCAAAAAGGCATCATCAACAATGTCTAGTACAGGAGGTATAGCTAAAGGCCTATGCTGAGGCAGGAGTAAGAAATCCCTAAGCCTTTTTTTTCTGAATGAGAAAAATCCTGGCTTTCCCAGTAGAAATGCTCCCTTAGAGCATGCAAGGTTTCACCAAAAGAAAAATCCTCTGGAGGGGAAGCAGAGGGAATACAGTCCTCTGCATCAGAATCCTCATAAGTAGATAAGGGCAAATACAGATCATCAGAAGAATCAGAATCCTGGTCAGAAGATTCATAAACAACTTCAGCCTTAGGTCTCTTAGAAGGGGGAGGCTGGCTTCCCCTGATTAAAGTTATAAGATCTTCAGCCATTTTTATCATTTGTTTTTTAGGCATAGAGGCCTGGGTGTCGGTTTCTTAGGCATGGTTCGAGATTTAGGCCTAAATGAAGAAGGAGTCATCAGTTTAATATGCAAGTCCATAGACCTGAATACACCCTCAGAAGCCGGTGCCTACACAGCGGCTCCGGACCCATCCAAGGTAGAGACATCTGCAGGTTCCACAAGAGGCTTGCAAATCAGAAGTAGTGGGTATCAGGGGCTGCGAGAGCACCTCAGTGAGTACAGGCGAACTGGCTTAGGAGAAGCGTCGTCGGCAGTTTTGGACCTAGCGGCCTGTCTCTGTCTTTATCTATATACTGATGACAGATAGTTTGTGGTTTAAATAAGGCACAAAACCAACAGCGAGGTACGTTGTGGTCAGGGCCTAGGAAAGGAATACAGTACGAATGAAAATCTTTATGAGGTGTTTGCTTTCAACAAGAAATGCAATACTTTTACTGACAATCAGTTTAGAGCAAAAAAAAAATTCCCCAACAGGGTACTTGGCTTTTAGTTGAAGACTTCGGTTCTGAAACTCGAAAATGAAAATTTCAGGTGTCTGCTTCTGCTTCGGGCACCACGTGGCAAGAAAGACTGATGCAATGGCGTCGGCTGCATGTTTTATACCCCTGAGGACCTGACGTCATGGAAGAAGGGACAGCAACCGACACAGGACCCAAGACTTTGTTAATCAGGCCGACTGAGGGCAACCTGCCAGTAGATTACCCAAATGTAATGACTGCAACAGTGAAACACGAAGAACATCTGAAGAGAAGGATAAGCCTTTGTAGAGCATTTCTGTTAAGTAATCTAGTATATGAGGCAAGCTGGGCACAGCTGTGCCAATTCCCTGAGACAGGCTCCAGGAACAGTATCTTTTCCACTTTTCCAAATATGATTTTCTAGTACTAGGCCTCTTTGCCTCAAGAATGACATCCAGCACCTGCTTACTGAGGGTTGCTGGTGATGAGGTCAGGTGATAAGCTAGGCTGCTAGGTTCAGGGTCTGTAGCTGAGGGTGCAAAATCTGGCCCGCCTGCTGGGACAGCAGGGAAGGAGTCTGAGGCAGGTGCAATGGTGGCACTATGGTCAGACTGCATAAAAGAGGGTACAAGTGCTGGCGTGGCCAGTCTGATGCAATCAGGATTGTCCTTGGCTTGTCCTGTTTGATCTTTGGTAGAACCTTCGAGAGGAGGGGCAGAGGGGGGAAGGCATAGATTGAGAGGCTTTCCCAGGTAAAGGACAGGGCACCCACTTTCCAAGCTTGGCTGTGGGGAGTTCTGGTGCAATATTTGCTCAACTGAGGGGAAGCAAAGAGGTCCACCTCTGGTGCCCCCCATCTGTTCCTCAAAAACTTGAATATTTTGGGCTCTAGTTTCTACTCGTGTGGGTCCATGAGATTTCTGCTTAAGTCATCTCCCAGTGAATTTAGTTTGCCTGGCAGGATTTGAGCTTGCAGATGCACTTGGTTGAACAAGGCTGTGTTCCAGAGAGCCATGGTTAATCTGCAGAGTGGGTAGGAATGGGTTCCCCCCTGCTTGTTTATGTACCACATAACTGTGGTGTTGTCCGTCTTTACAAATAGTTGTCCTGGAAGAATAAGGCCTTTGAAGGCTGTCAGAGCATTCTGTACAGCTAACATTTCTTTTTGATTGATATGCAGGTGCATTTGCTTTGAATGCAATGTCCTGCCATGTGAGCCCCCCATGCATAGTCTGATGCGTCTGTTAGGGTTTGGGCGACAGGGGGTAGAATGAAAGGGAGTCCCTTGTTGTGGTTGCAGGCCTCTGCCCACCAAAGGAACTCTGTCCTTAGGCAAGGAATGATAGGAATAATTGTTTCCAGGTCCTGAGAATGTTGACACCAGAGACTTGTTAAGTACCACTGAAGTTTTGTCATATGCAGTCTTGCAGATCGAATTAGCAGAATACAAGAAGCCTTGAACCCTAGGGCTTGCAGTATTTTTCTTGCAGATAGTTGTATTTTGGTGGCCAGTAGCTTGAACTAGTTTGTCAAATAAATTTGTTTTTCTGGAGTGAGGAATGCCATCTGGGAAGTTGTGTTCACGCTTGCTCCCAGGAGTACAATCTGTTGGCTGGGTATCAGATGTGATTTCTTTTTGTTTATGGTGTACTCCAGTGAAGTTAGAAGTCTCATTACAAATGTCAGGTGCTGTAGTGGCAATTCCTGACTGTCCGCCTGAATCAGGCAATCATCCAAGTATGAGTAAATTTGAAATCTGCTCTGCCTGCAATATGCAATGGAGCTAGGCATTTTGTGAATACCATGGGCGCAGTAGATAAGCCAGAGGGAAGTGCAGAGAACTGATAGTGCATACATAGCCTGCTCTGAAATGTAGGTATTTCCTGCAAGATTCCCTTATGTGGATGTGCAGATAAGCTTCTATAAGTCTAGGGTTGCTAGCCAGGAATCTTTGGCTAGCATAGGAAGCAGCTGTTGGAGAGTAAGCATTTTGAATTTTAGAACCACCAGAAAGGTGTTGAGACTAGACAGATCCAAGATTGGACGCCAAGAGTTTCCTTTTCTGGGTACCAGAAATAGCCTGGAATAAAAGCCTTGTCCCCTTTGTTCTGCTGGGACAGGTTGACTAGCCTTGATACTGAGAACAGAAAGTACTTGCTTTTGGGCCTCTGCCCACTGGTTTGGGGGGAGGTCTGGCCATCCACTTAGGGTTGGGAGTGAGTGGAAGTGGAATCTGTATCCCTGGGAAACCATGTTTAAGACCCATCTGTCCTTGGTAATGTACTCCCAGTTTTTGGCATGCAGGGCAAGTTTCCTTCCTACAGGTGCAAATACTTGGGCAAGGTTTGGAAGAGTTAAAGATAAATCATTGTGCAATTTTCCCATTGGATGACGGCTTACTACTCCCTGTTTTGGACGTGGGAGCACTCCATTGCTATCTGTGCACACCCTGAGACTGTAGTCTTGGTGGTCTGCTGCCCCTGGGTTTGGACTGAGTAGGTCTGGGAGGGACTGGAAAAGACCAGTTTTTATAAGGCCAATACATACTGAATCTAGGTGGCTGTACTTGTAAGAAATCTTTAACAGTTTGCATATATTTAGCTTTCTCCTCCATCCTTTTGAGGACTTCTGCTTTATCGACAAATAGATGCTCTTAGTTTAATGGTGTATCTAGTAATTTTGCATTGACATGGTCTGGCAAGGTTTGTTCCTTCAGCCAAACATGCCTTCTAAGAATAGACCCCAGTGACAGCAGGCCTGCAAGATGCTTCTAAGGCATCAAAACCACATTGCAAAAGTATGTTTACCAACTTGGTTAGCAGAATGTATTAACTCTTGTAAATCTTTATTTTCGGCAGTCAGGAATCAACATCATTTTCTGTTTAACTCCATAATATGTTGCTGATACTTTAACATATGAAACTGGCAATTTAAAGCCCTGATGGCAAGAGTAGCAGAGGTGTTTACCTTCTTACCCCATCTGTCTAAAGCCCTAGAATCCCTGTCAGAAGGTGTAGGATTTTTGGACGCTGTAGCCTTAATGCCTTTAGGTCCCTGAGAAATGGCCTCTGGATCCACAGAAGGATTCTTAAACAGGAACTTTTGGGAGTCAGGTACTCTATAGTACCTGTCAGGTTTCCTACGAGCTGGAGGCAAAGTATTGGGGGTAAAGCTGGATTCCAAGAAGACATCATCTACAATTTCCAGAACAGGAGGGATAGCTAGAGGCCTGTGCTGAGGCAAGTTTAAAAATTCCCTGAGTCTATTTTTGGACTGAGAGTAGTCCTGGCTCTCCCAGTAGAAATGCTCTCTAAGGGTATGTAGGGTTTCACCAAAAGAAAAAATCTTCTGGAGGGGAAGCAGAGGGAATGGAATCCTCTGCATCAGAATCCTCATAAGTAGATAAGGGTATGTCCTGGGTATCAAAAGGGTCAGAGTTATGAGACTCCTGGTCTGAAGAATCAGGGAAAATCAGTTCTTGGTCTTTTTGAGGCAGAAGGCTGACTTCCCCTAATTAAAGTAATGAAGTCTTCAGCCATTCTAAGCATTTGTTTTTGTGGCATGTGGGCCTGAGAATGCGCTTTGGTCGTGGTTTCTTAGGCGTAGTGTGAAGTCTAGGCCTGAGAAACTCGGTATTTTTGGTTTGAAACAAAGTCATCGGTTTAATATGAAAATCAGAAGGCTTGAATATACCCGGAGAAGCCAGTGCCTGCACAGTGGCTCTGAATCCATCCAAGGTAGAGACATCCGCAGGTTCCATAGTCGAAGAAGCATCTCGCTGCATACCGGACTTCGAATGGGTCTCAGTAGAGGCCTGTGAATTTGTAGAAGTGGGTATCAGGGGCTCCAAAAGTGCCTCCCTCAGTACCGGCGGACTGGCGACTAGCTTAACGGTAGCGTCATCGGCAGTTTTGGTCCAATGCGGTCCGTCTCTGTCTTTATCCTTACGTTTTTTCGGATGATCGGTAGTGGGATGGCTTACCGAAGCCATTTTGGAATACGGAGATAGACAGCGAAAGAATTTAGTGACAAAAATAGCTTGACGACAAATAGTTCGGGCGTTGAACAAGACACAAAACTGACAGAGAGGGACGTCGTGGTCTGGGCCTAAATAAGAAGTTATGTACCTACCATAACGTTCCATGTTGGTTGTCTTCTTCTTGCCTTCTTTCTTGCTGGATGGGTTCGGAGACGATCCTCGGCTCCGACTCGGCCAATACTAAAGCTCGAGAGCTTATTCCACTGGCTCGAGGCTCCCCTATATCCCACAATGCTAAGTGGTAACTACTCAGATCTCGTTTGATAGCTAAAACCAAGCAGTTCTGGTCTCCATAGAATGGAGAAGAGAGAAAAGGAACCCACCTCTATATATAAACCTGTAGGTAAGCTACCACAAACATAAAAAGGGAGAATAGAGGTGGTAGAACATGTGGGAAGGAAAAAATCCCAATGGGAGATCCCAAATATTCCTATTGGTCTGTCCAGGCTAGGGTGAAGGAGGGTGGGATGCAAGAAAGAAGGTGAGAAGAAGACAACTAACATGGAACGTTATGGTAGGTACATAACTTCTTAATGTTAAGTTGTCAATCTCGCCTTCCTTCTTGCTGGATGGGACCGCGTCCCTAGCACCTTACCATGGGTGGCCTATCGGAACAGACTCTTGAGAACAGTGGAACCAAAGTTGGCATGGTTTCTGGAGGCCATATCCAATTTTTAATTCAAAATAAAGGTATGAGGAGAAGCCCATGTGGCTGCTGCAGAAATGGAATCTATTGGTAGCTTGTCCTGAAAAGCTACAGATGTAGCTAATGCCCTAGTTGAATGAGCTCTAGGTCTTGAAGGCAGTTTTTGATGTCTGATTTCATAGATGAAGGTAATTATAGAAGTAAGCCATCTTGAAAGGGACACTTTAGTAACTGGAAGGCCCAATTTACCTTCCGCATAAGACAGGAAAAGCTGATCAGATTTCCTGAACTGTTTAGTCCTGTCTAAATAATATCTAAGTTGGCGGTGAACATCTAGAAAATGTAACTTTTGTTCCGACCTGTTGGAATAATCAGGGAAGAAGACGGGGAGATCAATCATCTGGTTTAGGTTTGCCTCAGAGGAAACCTTACGCAAGAAGGACGGATTAGTCCGGAGGGACACCCTGTCTTTATGGAAAACTAAGTAAGGAGGACGACTGCAAAGAGCATGAAGTTCAGATACCCTTCTAGCTGATGTAATGGCTACTAGAAAAAGTGTTTTCCATGAGAGCAACTTAAGAGGGCATGAAGCTGCAGGTTCGAAGGGGGGGAGAATCAATGATGCTAGAACTAAATTCAAGTCCCACTGAGGTGGGGGATCTTTGACTGGGGGCTTGATCAGAAAGACCCCTCTTAAAAAGGCTTTGCAGAGTTTATGGGACATTATACTGGAGTCTGAGGCTCCTACATGAAAATTAGATATAGCAGCTAGTTGTACTCTAATGGTAGATGAGGAAGAGCCTAAATGAAAGAGCTCTGCCAGAAAGTCTACGACAGACTGGATAGGTGCAGTGAAGGGGTCTATATTTTTTGATGCTGCCCAGAAGGAAAAACGTTTCCACTTACTATTGTAAATCCTCCTTGTAGAAGACTTGTGAGAGGCTATCAGGATGTTACAGACCGAATGAGAGATTAAGGGAAGCCTGGCTAGGGTAGGAATTGGAGAAACCATGCTGTGAGGTTGAGAGATTGAAGGGAGTGGTGCAGCTGGCCCGACTGGTGGGTCAAAAGATCTGGCACCGGGTCCAGATGCCAAGGCTGCTCCAACAGGTAATGATGGAGGAACGGAAACCATATCTGTCGAGGCCAGAAAGGGGCAATGAGGATCATGGTGACTCTCGAGGCGATAGCTTTCTGAATTAATTGAGAGATCAGTGGAAAAGGGGGGAAAGCATACAGAAGTCCCCGGGGCCAATCGTGGACTAGAGCGTCTCTGGTGGGATGGCCTGGTAATGGGAAGAGAGTGAAGAAGTCGTGACACTTGCTGTTTTGGGGAGTAGCAAAAAGATCACAGCAAGACCGGCCCCATCTTTGAAAGACTTCTTCCAGCACTGATTTTTTTGAGAGACCACTCAAGAAGCATGAGAATGGCCCTGCTCAACTTGTCCGCAATCACGTTGGACTTCCCGGGAATGTGCGTTGCTATCAGAAAACGCTGAGAAGAAATCGCCCACTGCCAAAGTCTGAGTGCCTCTCGACATAAGGGGTAGGACTTGGTTCCGCCCTGTTTGTTGATGTACCACACTACGGACATGTTGTCCATCTGAATTGCAATAGTCCCTGTGGGAAGAGAGTCCTGAAGGGCTTGCAATGCTAAAAGCAATGCTCTCATCTCTAAGACATTTATGTGCAAGTGGCACTCGAAAGATTGCCACGTGCCCTGGACTGTCCTGCCCTGATAATGCCCCCCCACCCGATCAGGGAGGCATCCGTTGTCACCATGGCGATTGGGGGGGGGTGAAGGGTCTGCCCTGGAGAACTTGAGGTGATGTGATCCACCAAGACAGGTGATTCTTGCATGACTGAGTTAGTAGGATGATATGAGACATCGAGAGCTGTTGGAAGGACCACTGAGTAAACAGCATCCACTGGAGGATCCGCATGTGAAAACGAGCTAAGGGGAGAAGTGTAATAGTAGCTGCCATGAGTCCTAATACCTTCAAGACTAACCTGGCTTTGACCTTGTTGCATTGAAGTAGAAGGTAAACTTGTTTGCGGATATCTAATACTCTTTGCTCTGTAAGTCTGTCGGAAAGATGGACTGTGTCTAAGGTGGCGCCTATAAAGGTAATAGATTGACAAGGCGACAAGGCAGATTTTTCGAAATTTATTAAAATGCCTAGAGCTTGGCAAGTTTGGATGGTGAAGTCTCTGGATAGAAGTAGTTGATGTCTGGTGGTGGCGGTAAGGAGCCAGTCGTCCAAATATGGAAACACCTGGAATCCTTGACGTCTCAAGTGAGCCGCGACCACTGCCATGCATTTGGTAAACACTCGGGGGGGGCGGGCTGTAGTGAGACCAAAGGGCAGGGCTCTGAACTGGTAGTGACTGGCTCCCAGCCTGAAGCGGAGAAACCTCCTGGAGCGTCTGTGCATTCTGATATGGTAGTATGCATCCTGAAGGTCTATCGAGCACATCCAATTGTCCTGACCCAAGAAGGGTAGAATGGACTGTAGCGTGACCATCCGGAATTTTGTTTTTTTGATAGAATTGTTTAACTTGCTGAGATCCAGTATTGGTCTCCAGTCCCCTGTTTTTTTTGGTACCAAAAAGAATTTGGAGTAGATTCTGGATCCTTGCTGGTCTGCTGGGACTGATTGGATAGCTCATTTTCACAGCAGCTTTGATATTTCTAATGCTGCTTGTTCCCTTAGACTGGGTGGAACGTCTGGAAGGGATCCTTTGGGTTGGGATGGGATGTGAATAAAGGGAATTTTGTAACCCTCAGATATGATTGACTGTACCCATTTGTCTGGAGTGAGGGAAAGCCAGGCTTTTGGGTACAGTGATAATCTTCCCCCGACTGCCTCCAAAGGTGGACAGCCGGGCAGCTCCTCAGGGATGCTGAAAGGGTTTATCAGAGAAAGTTTCTCTGCTACCCTGGTTTTGCGGACCACCTCTGCCTCTAGGGCGGCGTCTATTGTTATTCCCCCCTCTGCCTCTAGAGGGGAATCGACTTTGTGCGTCAGATGAGACTCCCTGTGATTTGCAGAACCACATTTCCCCCCCCCCTGACCTTTCGGATAAGGTCTAGAAGGGGTAGAAAAACGGACTCCCACAGCAGAGAGAGTCTTACCTTCCTGCTCGCACCTAGTCAATGTATCCTTCACCTGAGGTCCAAACAACGTTGAGCCATCAAAGGGGGAATTGGTGAAGGACGCCTTGAAAGGGTCCGCAAAATTGCAACGCCGCATCCAGGCGTGACATCATAAAACTACACCTGTGCCTGCAGCCCTACTCGCCCCATCAGCCGAATATGAGATAAGCCGCATGGAGGAGTTGACAATCGATTTCAGGGTTGCCAGCTGGGAGTTCATTTTGTCTTGGAACCCCTCAGCTGTTGGATCCTGCATGGCCTCACCCATATCCTTGAGCAAATCCTTCTGGAGACAGGTGAAGTGACACAAGTAGTTCAGCAACCGCATGGGAAAGGTCGCTGATGAAAACATCCGTTTACCGTACCTATCCATGGCCCTAGACTCCTTATTAGGAGGATGGACAGGTACCGAAGGATCGGCTAACTCCTTCTTAGTGGCTGCGGCCACCACCATGGCATCAACAGAGACACCTTTAGATAGAAACTCTTTCTCTTTTGGGGCAGTAATAAATTTTGATGGCCTCCTTGGGGTAGGTTCCAATGAATCAGGGGCTGTCCAAGCCTTCCTTGCCACCACTTCCATGAGGGGGTCAAAGGGAGCAGACACCCAGGAGGTGGAAGGGTGAGAGCCAAATGCCTCAAGGTAAACCGACTCGTCCTCTGAAGGGTTAAGGGTGGGCCAGTTCCCCCTCTGTTTCAGGATTTCAAGGATGTCAGCAAAAGAGACATCCTCAGAGGGGGACCGAGGGGAACCTTCAGATTTCTCCAAGTCGGTGTCAGAGGTGATAGACTCAGGGGAGTCAATGTGCTTCCTCTTGCACTATCTCTTTCGAGGGGGTTCTCCTGCCGGATCAGGAGAGGCCTCGGAAGAGGAGGCTATTCCCAATAGGGAAACCTGAGGAGCTGGCTCTCTACGGTCTGTTACAAGGGGGTGGGTAGAAACCACCGCAGGCACTGAAGAGGGAGGAGCTGACGGAGCAGACTGTGGGGTAGACACTGGGTCTAGCACGCTCCGCATGACCTCGAAGGTGCCCCTATCAGCCAAGGCAGGAGGTCCCCGCTCCGAGGAGACAAGGACCCCCCCCCCCACGGCACCGACAGGGATGGCTCAGAGGCCGATGTCGGAGCCGAACTCACCAGCGCCGACACTCTGAGAGGGAGAATGGGGTCGGACAAGGGTCCGATGCCACTCACCCCCTCGGAGCCGACGAGGGAAGCTCAGCGCCGAGATCCCTCCAAGAAGGAAACCGGAGCAGACGACAGAGCCGAAAGGGAAGGTATCGGCTCCGAAGCACCGACAGCCACGGCTCCGATGAGCCCCGGCTCCGAACTCAAAGGAGTCGGAGGAGGAATAGAATCAGGGATGGGAATAGCCGCTGACTGTTGAGTAGGGCTATGCAGAATTTGGGCCAGTGCCTCGGACTTGAGAAGTCTACTCACCACCCTTTGTAAGTCATGGTCGGACAAGCCTGAAGGACCGAGAGGAATGAGACCTATGGCTCCACTCCGACAGAAGAGGGGATCCCGGAGCCGAGTGGATGGAGCCGATGGAAGGGGACCTCGACCTCGTCTTTGAAGGTGGCTCCGATAAGCCTATCGGAGCCAACTGAGTCTTGACAACCTCGGCTCCGGCCAGAGCCGAGGTAACTGTTTGAGACTTCGAAACATAGATTCCAGCCAGAGCCGATGTCAAAGCAGCTTTAATGCTCCCAGGAGACAGCTCTGAAGCTGGAGCCGACGGCCTGGCTCCCCGATGCAGACTGGGTCGGGGGGCCTTCAGGCTTTAACAAACGACGAAGTATGAGTTTGTTTTTGTGTTCCTGCAGGACTCTAGGGCTGAATGCATGGCAAACAGCACATGAGTCCTGCAGGTGCAAAGGTCCCAGGCAATAGACACAAGAAGTGTGGCAGTCTGTCAGAGACATTTTCTGACAGCACGAATCACACTTCTTGAAGCCTGAGACCTTGGAGTCTTTAGACATCCTAAAAATACTGTATGTAACACAAACACAACACACACACACCCTTTAACCAAATAAAAATCCAGTCACACTGAAAGGACAGGGAAAAAAACCAGGGAGTGGGCCAAAGGCCTAAAAGTTAAAAAGGGGATAAAATGGGAATACAAGAACAAGGGGGACCCAATTTAAACTAAAGGGACACTTTGTATAAAAACAAAACTACATAGAAAGGATAGGGGTAGAATTCAAAGTTTTTTTTAACAAGAAAACTCACTAACCTGCCAGAGCCGGAAGAAGAAAGCACCTTGTAAGCTAAGCGGCAAACGAGATCTGAGTAGTTACCGCCTAGCATTGTGGGATATAGGGGAGCCTCGAGCCGGTGGAATAAGCTCTCGAGCTTTAGTATTGGCAGAGTCGGAGCCGAGGATCAGTTCCGAACCCATTCAGCAAGAATGAAGGCGAGATTGACAACTTAACATCAGGTGACGCAGTAAGAATGAAAATTTTTTCCACAGGCAAGACAATTATTAATTTTTTTCCTGACATCGGTTAGAGCAAAAAAAAAAGGATCCCCAAAGGTGTACTTATCTTTTAGAAGACTTCAGGTCTGAAACTCGAAAAACAAAAATTTCAGGAGGTGGCCGACCGGCACTTGCGAACTGCTTCGGGCACCGAACGGCAAGAAAGACTGATGTAATGGCATCGGCTGCATGTTTTACACAGCTGATGACCTGACATCATGGAAGAAGCGACAGCATCCGATGCAGAAATCCCAAGATTCTGGTATTCAGGCCGATTGAGGGCTACCTGCAGGCAGATAACCCAAATGTGATGACTGCAACAGTGAAACATGAAGAACATCTGCTTGATCAAAGGGTGTGAGAAAAGGGGCTGCTCAGGGGGAAAATGAGCAGAGATAGCAGAGGCATGAATTTTAACAGTGGAAAAAGAGAGGCCACTGTGTAGCATGTCAGCTAAGTAATCCAGGATGAGAGGGATGTAGAGCTGTTCCGTACTGGCTCCCTTAGCCTGAATCCAGGTGCAGAACCTTTTCCATTTGTCAGCATAAGACTTTCTGGTGATACTGCGTCTGGCCTCACATATACATCTAGAACCGGTTTACTGAGGTTGGCAGATAAATCAGGGGTTAGGGAATAAGCCAAGCTGCCAAACTGAATGTCTGCAATTGGGGATGCATGAATTCCCCTTCCCTCTGGGACAGGAGGTTTGGAATCTTAGGAAGATGCCATGGAGGTGGTGGGGACAAGCTGCGCAGCAAGGGGTACCAGTGCTGGCGAGGCTAGTCTGCAGCTATAAGAATTGCCCTTGGTTTTTCCTCCTTTATTTTGAGCAGTACCCTGGGGATGAGAGGAAGTAGAGGAAAGGCATAGACCAATAGAATGACCCAGGGGAAGGACAGGGCATCCACTTTCCAAGCCATGCAGTGATGCTCCCTGGTGCAGAATTTGCTGAGCTGATGGTTGGTGCGGGAGGCAAAGAGATCGACCTTCGGGGTGCCCCACTTCGGGGTTATTTGGGTGAAGGTTCATCTCTTGAGCTGCCACTCGTGTGAGTCCAGAAGATTTCTGCTTAACTGGTCTGCCAGAGAGTTGAGAGAACCTGGTAGGAATTGTGCTAACAGGTGGAGTTGCATGGCAAAGGCTGTGTGCCAAAGGGTCATGGCCAGCCTGCATAGAGGGTAGGAGTGAGTCCTTCCCTGCTTGCTGATATACCACATCACATCATAGTGGTGTTGTCCGTTTTGATCAGGAGAGACCCTGGGGAGCGAAGGGGCTTGAAAGCTATCAAGGCAAGCTGGACAGCCATCATCTCTTTTTGGTTGATGTGCAGAGGGATTTGCTGTGGGCTCCAGTGACCCTGCATGCACCTGCCATCCAGGTGTGCACCCCAGGCAGAGTCTGATGAGTCTGTGGTGAGGGTCTGGGCGGCAGGGGGGGGGGTAGTGAGAAAGGTAGTCCCTTGTTGTGGGAGCATGCTGTTGCCCACCAAAAAAAAATCTTTCCTGAGGCAAGGAATTATAGGTATAAAGAGTCTCCAAGTCTTGAGAGGGTTGACATCAATGGCTTTTTAGGCACCATTGCAGTTTCCTCATATGCAGTCTGGCATATGGAATGAGTAGTATGCAAGATGCCATGAACCCCAGAGCTTGCAGGATTTTCCTTGCAGATAGCTACGGTCTAGTGGCTAGTACAGCAAAGTATATTGTCAGGAAAATTTGCTTTTCTGGTGTAAGGAATGCCATCTGGGATGCTGTGTCCAGGCTTGCTCCCCGGAATATAATCCTTTGGGTGGGCACCTGTTTGGATTTCTTTTCATTGATTGTGTACCCTAGGGAGGTTAGTAGGGACTTTACAAAGGCCAGGTGCTTGAGCAGCTTTTCCTGGCTGCCTGCCTGAATAAGGCAGTCATCTAAGTAGGGGTAAATCTGGATATTCCTTTGTCTGCAAAAGAGAATGGCCAGAGCCAGACATTTTGTGAAAACTCTGGGAGCAGTAGCTAAGCCAAAGAGAAGCTCAGATAACTGAAAGTGTTGAAATCCTGTCCTGAAACGGAGACATTTCCTGCATGATTCCCTGATAGGAATGTGGAGGTATGCTTCTTTTAGATCTAGGGTGGCTAGCCAAGCATCCTTGGAGAGCATGGGTAGCAGCTGCTGGAGGGTGAGCATTTTGAATTTTGGGATCACCAGGAATGTGTTTAGAATGGATAGATCAAGGATGGGGCACCAGTTGCCCTCTTTTCTGGGTACCAGAAAAAGTCTGGAGTAGAAACTTGGCCTTTCTGTTCTGCAGGAACATGCTCTACTGCACTCAGAGAGCAGGGAAAGGACTTGCTTTTGCGCCTCTGCCCACTGGTTTGGAGGTAGATCTGGGAACTCTTTTGGGGTTTGAAGGGTGGGGAAAGAAAATCTGTATCACTGGGACACTATGTTGAGAACCCAGCTATCGTTGGTAATAGTGGCCCAGGTGCTTGCGTGAAAGGAGAGTTCTCCTAGGGGTAAGTGAAGGTGGGCAGAGGGTGGGGGTGAGGGAGGTGAGTCATTGTGAGTTCTTACCATAAGGGGGTGGCTTAGAACTCCCTGGTTTTGAAGTGGAGGTAGTCCACTGCTTAGATCTCTGCATTCCCTGTGGCTGCTGTATGGGGGGATCTGGTTCCACGGGGTCTGGGCTGAAATGGCTTAGTGGGAAGCAGGAAAGGACCAGTGTTTGGTGGGACAATGCCTGCTGAACCTGGGTGGCTGGAACTGTAAGAAATCCTTAACTGTCTGCAGAGATTTTGCTTTTTCTTCCATCTTTTTTAAGACCTCTTCTGCCTTAGTGCCAAATAAGATGCCTTTGTGCAAGGGGGCATTCAACAATTTAGATTCAACATGGTCTGGCAAGTGCTGTTCCTTAAGCCATGCATGACTTCTAATGACAGATTGGTGACTGCTGCCCTGCAAGAAGCTTCTAGGGAGTCAAAAACACAGTGAAAGGTGTGTTTAGTTACTTGACTTGCAGAATGCATTAACTCTTGTAACTCTTTAGGTTCTGCACAAGCAGGAAAGGAAGACATTTTTTGTCTGAGGAGTTCCAGGGTATGTTGTTGAACTTTTAGAATATGGAACTGACAATTTAGTGCCCAGATAGCAAGAGTAGCTGAGGTGTATACTTTTTTACCCCATCTGTCTCATGCTTGGGAATCCCTATCTGGGATTCTTAGCAGAGGTTGTTTTAATCCCTTTAGGCCCATGAGAAATTATCTCAGGGTCAGCAGTACAATTTTTAAAAAGAAATGTGTGTGAGTCAGGGACTCTCTAGTACCAGTCTGGTTTTCTAGGTGCAGAAGGGAGGGCGTCAGGAGTCAAGCTGGATTCCACAAAAACATCCTCTACAACATCCAGGACTGGGAGGATGGCCAAGGGTCTGTGCTGTGGAAGATCCAAGAATTCCCCGAGTATCTTTTTAGACTGAGGGTAGTCCTGACACTCCCATTAGGTATTAAGGGTTTCCCCAAAGGAAAAATCCTCTGGGGGAGAGGCGGAAGGGATGGAATCCTCTGCATCAGAATCCTCATAAGTAGAGAGGGGTTGTATGTCTTCATATTCAGATGCATCAGAGTCATCAGACTCTTGATCAGACAAAACTACAGGGGACATCTCTCTTTCCTTTTGGAGGGGGTAGCTTGGCTTCCTCCGATCGGCGTGATAAGGTCTTCAGTCATTTTAAGCATTTGAGACTGAGGCAAGGAAGCAGGCGCCCGAGACTGGGTCGTTGGTTTCTTGGGTGTGGTTCGTATCCTGGGCCTAAGAAATTTGGTCATTTTCGAAAGAATGGTAGTCGCGAAAGAAGATGGCAGTTTGTGTCGAGAATCGGTAGTGCGAAGGACTTCCTCGGAGGCCGGTGCCTGCTGAGTGGCTCTGGACCCATACAAGGTAGAGATGACCGCAGGATCTTTAGTCAAAGAAGAGTTTTGTTGCATACCGAACTCTGAAAGGGTCTCTGTAACGGTCTGCGAATCCACAGAAGTGGGCATCAGGGGTTGTGAAAGCATCTCACTGAGGACCGGAAAACTGGCGACTAGCTTAATGGGAGCATCATCGATAGGTTAGGACCTCTGCGGTCTGTCTTTGTCTTTATCTTTACGTTTTTTTCGGAAGATCTGCTGTTGGATGGCTTACCAAAGCCATATCAGAGTTTGAGGGCTGTAAGCGAAAATATCTAGCTACAATAAGGGCCCGACGACGGATAGTTCTGGTGTTGAACAAAGCACAGAAGTGACAGCGGGGGACGTCGTGGTCTGGTCCTAAACAAGTGAAACAGTAAGAATGAAAGTCTCGGTGTGGTATTTGCTTTTCACAGGCAAGACAATTGTTAACATTTTCTGAGATCGGTTAGTGGAAGAAAAAAGGATCCCCAATGGGGTACTTAGCTTTAGAAGACTTCAGCTTTAATTCGATAGACGAAACTTGGGTAGCAGCCAACTGGCACTTGTGCGAACTGCTTCTACTTCGGGCTCCATGGCAAGAAAGACTGATGCAATGGTGTCGGCTGCCTTACTTTATACTACTGATGACCTGATATCAGTCCTGAAGCGAAAGCAACCAACGCAGAAATACTAAGCCTCTGGTATTCGGGCTGGCCGAGTGCTACCCTGGCAGGGATAACCCAAATGTGAAGACTGCAACAGTGAAACACGAAGAACATCCTTGGTTTGCAATATATCTATCCTTGTTCCAATGTAGTCTAAGACCTTAACTGGGTTTAAAGAAGACTTGGATGTGTTGATTGTAATTCCTAGCAAATCAGACGGTTTCAGGAAATAGTCTCTGGCCTGACAAAGTAGACGGCGTGGTGGGAGCAGCAAGGAGCCAATCGTCCAGCTATGGAAAGACCTGTATCCCCTGAAGTCTCAGGTGAGCCGCTACTACTGCCATGACCTTGGTGAACACCCTGGGAGCTGTGGTGAGAAGGGAGCTCGAAACTTATAATGATTGGCCCCTAGCCAAAAGCCAAGGAACCTTCTGGAGCATCTGTGCATCTTCATATGGTAGTACACATCCCGGAAATCTACTGAGCACATCCAGTCATTCTCCTGCAGGAAAGGCAGGATGGATTGTAAAGTGACCATCCGGAACTTCTCTTAGGTAACTGACAGGTTTAGGGTAGAAAGATCCAGAATAGGGCTTAGGTCCCCCGTCTTTGTTGGCACCAAAAAGTACCTGGAATAGATGCCCAAACTGGACAGATCGCAGGGGGTGGGCTGGATGACTCATTTCCTTAACAGCTTTTCTATTTCAAGTGCTGCCGCCTCCCTTTGTGCGGGTGGTACGTCTGGGAGGTGTTTAGGGGGAGTGGGAGGAACCACAAAGGGGATGGTATAACCTCTGGATATAATCTGAAGCACCCAACGGTCTGTTGACAGGGACTCCCATGCAGTCAGGTGCAGCAAAAGATGACCCCCAACTGGTTCCAGAGCAGAGCAGTCAGGCAAACCCCTCAGGGCTGTTGCATGGGCCTGACCAAAAACAGTTCTCGAGACCCGAAATTAGTGTCCTGGGAATACTGAGACTTCTGGAACCACATCATCTTTTGCCCCCGCTGATTCCTGAAAAAGGATCTTTGAGGGTTAGAGAGGCGGATCCCAATGGCAGACCGTGGAAACTGGAACACTAACTTCAGTCCAGCAATACTTCAGAAAAAATAGCTGAAATTAAATTACTTTATGGCTATGCAATAAAGATGATATCTTTCAGTTTCAGTGCAGCAAGGAGACACAATATCTGTACTAGGGAACTTTCTGTATTGTCTTGGAAGTGTTTTATTGTTTTTGACTTCCAACATCTGTCAAAGATCTGAGGAAAAGCCCCTGTCTATATATTTTTAGAGGTAGATGCTAAATGCTACCAGCTGCCACTAATGGTTGTTTTAGGCCTAGAAGTTGGATGACAAGAAATGATGGCATTCTGCAAGCTAGCAACAGCAGTAATACTTGAGATATTAACTTGAGGAGTCTCAGAGAGAGACGCTGCATTTTGTATTCTGTCGTCAACCTAAGTACAACTAGAAGATCCATCCACCATATCTGCCTTGCTCTGTAAGTAAGTTTCTATGATATAGTAACTCTTGGATACAGTAAGGAATATAGCAAAGCTTAGTTTAGATATTTTTCTTTATTTATTTCAGACTGTCCTGCAATGTTGTTTTAAGTATTTCCTATGATTTTGAACTCTGTCACTGTGAATATATATTTAGCGTTGTTTTGTTCTTTTATTTATTATTAAATATATCTAAACCTTTCAATGAGGCCGATTTATGTACAGATATTCAAGTTCTGAGAATACTTGCATATTTATTTGGTGACATTGTGCAGGCCACTCCTAATATCCTTGTTCTTGGTCAAACTACCATTTGTATTTATATCAACATTACCCAATAAGATTGGACACCCTTTGCTAAGGGCCTTAAAGTAGATTATAAGGAGTCAGCTGGTGGCAGTGATAACTACTTTATGAGCTGAGCAAAAGGGGGCATAGCTAGTAAACCTATGCCAGCCTTTCCCAGGTGTGTGTGTGTGTGTGTGTGTGTGTGTGTGTGTGTGTGTGTGTGTGTGTGTGTGTGTAAATCAAACCACAAAGAGTTTGTGTGTCAGCTACTTGGGCAAGGACACAAAGCATTAGTTGGACAAAGAGGGTGCTGGAGGTCTTGGCTTGGCCACTCAGCTGAGATCTCAACTCAATAGCTGTGCCAGTGGGGAATTTTACTGGGGATCTAGAGAAAGAAGAAGAAACCAGCCCCGGACTGACTGTGGTCTCTTAAGGGAAACTGCACTTGATGTAGACAGCTGCATCTGGAAATACTGTGCGTGTACTGGTCATCCTCCCAGTGTAAGTCTCCCACTGTTGCCAGTGGTGAGGATTGAGGCACCTTGATTACTGGGGGTCAGTGTTGGGTCATAACAACGGGAATGGACCCCATTCGTAAGTCAAAGTATGATTCAAGTTCATGAAATTAGTATAGTTTCAGTCTTTGATATCAGCCAGATGTGCTCTTTGCAGCACCCACAATGTGCCCAATAATGACTCCTCCTGCAATTCCTATGGAGCTACACGTACTAGTAACATATCCAAGTATGATTGTAAATTCTTTTTTATAGGACCCATTGCTCATACTACTAGAAATGTCTGGGTATCCTTCTTCCACATTGCCCTAGTTTTTGCCTGGAAATCCTGGCATTTTATGACTTTGTCTCTCTGCTTAAGACATTATAGTCACTGGGTGTAACAAATTCAGTGATCAATACTGCTTCTGTCTTCTTTTCATGGACTACTATATGGTTTTCTCATATCTATTTTTTGAACTACTGGTAATGGATGGTCCCATTTGATATAAACATCATTTTTCTATAATGCTTTGTGGCTCATGTTTCCAATGTTTTTCAGCTACTTCAATATTATAATGTTTGCACAATCCCCAGTGCAACAGCCTTGCCACATTATTATGCTTTCAGCATACCATCTTTCTGCCATTAGTATATCACAACCAGCAACAAGATGTGTGACTGTTTATGGTTCTGTTGTACAAAACCTACATTTGTCTGTTTCTCCCACATGTTCAATGGACTTTGTAAATTATTAACAGCTGTCACTTATGCATGAAACTGCAAGCATCCCTCAGAGCAATGACAGTTTTGACACCTGAGGGAAAAGTGTGGGAAGAGGGAAGAGTCAATTCATCTTGGACTACAAAAAGATACTTTGGACAAAAGCCTGCAATTTAGCTACTTTTTTGGTTGCAGCTGTATAACTCCTTAGTATACTGTAAAACAAGCCCCGAGACACACAGAAATGAGGGCCATTCAAGAAATTTAAGAAGCAGTCCTGTTACAGAAGGTATATATGATGACAGTGACTGCGCCACTAATACCGTTGTGTATCAATGGCTTGAAAAAACACTACTACTTCCTTATGCCAAGCATAACTCATATAAAGTAGACTTAAAATCGATTATGGTAAAGAGAAAGGCTTGAAGAAAAAGATCATGTTGATATGTGAAGGCCCATTGGAAGCCATTTTGTAGAAAACATATTAAAATTCTATAAGAAGCAATCAGAGTGATTTTGAGGTGCTAAAATAGCTCAAAAAACAAAGACAGATTGACAAAATAGCCCTAAGGTGTTTTCCTTTAAACACTGACATATCCTAAGAACTATCAGCAAGATCCCTAACCAAATCCTAGCCAACTACAGAACCCCTTCTATGACACCTATGAGGTCTATCTAAACTAGCTTGAGTCACCTGCCATTGAACCAAACACTATTACTGTTTTGTACTTAAAACTAGAAGTCTTGCATTATTATTAGTACAATTAAATACATATATAACACTACCTAGACTTCATCACTGCAATTTCTGTAGATCAGAGTGTGGACTCTGCTATCCAAAGCTCATATTTACTGGACACAGGCATCCCAAATCTAAAACCATTATGCAATATGCCTCCAGCTATCCTATCACTTAGTTGGATCTGTCCATCAATTAGTGGGTTTCGCCATTAGTATCCAATCCAAAATGCTGAAAACCACTACTGTATTTAGGGATTCTGCCAAGGCAAGCTTGATTCAGCTACCTGGTGATCTGGAGTAGTTTAAGCGTCCTCCTCCCATAAAGGACACAGTAACATCATCACTGCATTTACAGGGAAATTCTATTCTCACCTTAATGAGTACATAACAGATATCAGTCCTAGTCCATCACAAAAAAAAATCCATTTGGTGGAACTCTGGTTAAAAAATACTATAATCGAAAATTAAAGAAACTCCTCACTTTCAGGAATAAACAGAAAACTCCAACTTCTAACACTAAACTCATAAGGATAAACTTAGGCACAAAATAAAATCTATTGTGTCTAGTTATGAAATGAAAATCACCACCTCTACCAAGGATAACCATAAATCTTTTTTGACCCCATTAGATACCTTAAGGAGCACACTCTAATACTATATAAAGTTGATACACACTTTCTGTTCTGAAAGATGTAGCTAACATATCAGCTTATAAATTTAGTTAAAATTTCTCTCCCCTATTCCCCTCTAGCCTTCCCTGGAAGACATATCTGGATGCTCCTTCAAAGATCACCTCAAAGCAGGTTCAAGGGACTCTGTCTAATGTTTAAAAAAAAAACACTTTTGAAAAGTCAATACAGCACAAGACAATGGCAAATCAGTTCACAAGGTGAGCACTAATGCAGTGGTGTAGACGGGATAAAGCCCTGATAACTGCCCATGTGCCCCAGGTTCAAATAGTGGCCCAGGCGACTGACAGTACTGGCAAGGATGATGGGATGTGCCTATCTTGGATGGGAAAAAGGTGGTGCCCAGACAGCTATGTCTGCTGCTCTGGTGCCATGAAACAGAAGTCTCAGGGAAGTCAAAGAAGAAACCTGTGTAGGGAGGTGCTGCTCAAACTGATGTTGTTCACTCCTGTTTCAAATGTGAAAGAGTGCACATGTGTAGACTTGCAGGGAACATCGACAGTCCCTACAGTGATGCAGGTGTGCTCAACACCACCAAAGGACAAGTTAGGGCCTTCCTAGTAAATGCTCTCACTGCCTAGGCACTGACAAGAACACAAATCCTTGATGTCTGCTAGGATGACACCCCCCCAACCATGAGGATGATCCTCACTTCCAAGAGAAAAAAAGAGCTTTGGGTATCACTGGAAAGACTTAATGGTCATCGGGCATAGGCGAGAAAAAGTAGTAAAAAAAAAAAAATTGGTTCACACAGTATACAAAGGCCTAGACAAGGCCTCTGGTACCATTCACTACTTGGGCACTGCAAGCAAATAAATGCCACTTACTGGAAACCCTTAGGTAGCCCTGTGAATTGCAAATCACATATAGAACATAATAAATTAGGACTGGTAGCACACACCTCTCGAAAGATCTGTTACTGGTGGAATTGCCCAAATCTCTGTACCAGCATCACTCTAAATTGGGATTTACTTCTCTGTCATTAAAGCCAATCTCAAGGGCCTTTGGCTGAATAAGTTTGCCAATTTCGGGCTATCATCAGCTCTCTAGGGGACTCCTACATCCTACAAACGTGAATGAAGTGTATAAACACACAGTGCAAAGACCACAGGGTAAAAACTAAAGACTAAAAAATGCAATATTAACTCCGTTGAAAAACACTAGCATCCATCTATCTGCCACATAAATGACATCTCCCTCAAAAGTGATACAGTTTTTAGATACTCGGGCACTTTTGAATACCGTGAGCTTTTCCAACCAGAAAGCACCTACAGTTATTAGAAAATTGTTCTACCTAGTCCAATTGATTACTAAATGTCTATCTTGCTGGTCCAAGAAAGTAATTACACCCCTCTCTATTCCTCTCTTCCCATATCAGACACGCAATCAAGTATATTACTTCCTTCAGCATGCACCTGTTCAGATGCATGCTTTATCTTCAAAGATCTCACTGTTTCCTCACTAAGTAAAAAAAAAAAGGACCCCAGTTCCATGACCTACTAAGAGCACCTTAATGTCCTCCCTTTCTCTTTTCTCTTTTGTACAGATTCTTGTGTGTTGACTCCCTGCTTAGCCTACAAGGCCTAAAATTAACCTACCTTGCATGACCTGTTACATGCATGCAAAACCCATAATGCCATGAACACCTGCACAAGAAATCTAAACCTCCACTACAACATAAACACACCTGCATATGGGATATATACGCCTTACAAAGAATTCTATTCCTCTGGAACAGACTTCCCATTCATATTAAACAAGAAGTTCCACAACACTCTTCAAACACAACGTAAAAAGTCCCCTGGTCTGCCCTAACAATCCCCTGTCAGCAGTCTCCAACTTTTTTGCACCAAGGACCAGTATCATGTAAGACCATTTTCCATGGATTGGCCATTGTGTGGCATGCATAACAGAGTGCATATTTATTATTTATTTGACATTTGTTTAACAAGGAGGCCTGACTGGACTAGAAGTCCATTTTCAGCAGAGACCCGGGGAGAAAAGCTCCAAAGTACAATAAAGAGACAACTAGCAATAATTAGCAAAAAAAAAAAAGTGTACATTCTGCTTAACAGCGTAACATTGATCTACTACGGTTGAGAGGTAAGTAAACCTAATGACAACCTTATTAACAAAATTTATAAGAGCAATATTTAAAATCTGTCCCTATTTGGCTCTGTCCAGCACACCTCTCAACTGTACAGACTTTCGCAGAATGTCCAGATTTTATTGCCTCTCATTTTTGGTCTTTTTCTCATAAAATTGTTTTCTAGCAAATCACTGGCAGATCATTGAGGTTTGAAGTCAGAAAATGACATACAGTTGAGTTTCCTACTTTATCCCAGTCAGAAAATTCAAGCTAATGCAAAAAAAAAAAAGAAGTCATGTACTCACCATAATATTCCATGTGTGTTGTCCATCTTCACCTTCATTCTTACCAGGATGGGTTTGGATTGGACTCGGCCTTTATACACAAGCTTGAGGTCTTCCACTACCTCATGGCTAACATCTATCCCAGCATGCACTAGGAAAGCTCCTCAGATCTTGTTTGCAGCAATAATATGAGTAATAAAGATAAAGGTTGCTTAACGCCAGAGAATAATATCCAATTGTACCAGCTCAGTCTTCCAGGAGTATAAATGGCAGGGGGAAGGAGGGTGGGGTGTAAGAATGAAGGCGAAGATAGACAAAAACACATAGAACGTTATGGTGAGTACAAAACTTCTTTATGTGTTGTTGGCCTATCTCACCTTCATTCTTACCAGGATGGGACAGTGTCCCTAGCACCATCTTTCTTGGGTGGCTCAAGGGAGAATATTCTTCAGAATTGTGGAACCAAAGAAGGCCCTGTTCCTGGAGGCCAAATCAACTTTGTAATGCGTGATAAAAATATGTGGTCTTGCCCATGTTACTGCAGCACAAATGGTATCAATTAGCAGTCTAGCCAGAAAAGCAGAAGAGGTTGCAATGGCTCTTGTAGAGTGGGCTTTAATTCTATGGGGGAAATCTCCGTTTTTCAGATTTATAAATGAAGGTTATACAATCGGAAAGCTATTTTGATAGTGTCACTTTAGAGACTAAAGTACCTTTCTTTGAATTTGAAAAGGATATAAATAGCTGGTCAGATTTTCCGAAGTTCTTAGTCCTGTGTAAGTAGAAATGTAATTGTCTGTGTACATCTAGCTGATGTAACATATCTTCTGCCTTATTACCGTAATTTGGATAAAAGACTGGTAAGCTCTATAGAACATACTTGTTCATAAGGATACCCTGTCTCTGTGGAAAAGCAAATGGGGAGTCTTTATTGATAAGGCTTGCAGCACCGGCACCCTACTAGCAGATGTAACTGCTATCAAAAGAATAGTTTTTTATGTCAAAAACATGAGTTCGCAAGATGATGCTGGCTCAATGGGTGGAAAATTAAACGAGATAGGACGAAATTTAAGTTCAATTCTGCTGGGGGGTGTCTCTGATAAGTGGACATAGTAATAAAGGAACGCTTTTGCATAGCCTGAGACAAAACATTGAGGCCAGATTCGCCTATATGAAAACTAGATATCTCTGCTAGTTGAAACAGACATTGAATAATTTTGCTAGGAATTCTAGAATAGAATTTACTGGGGCAGTAAAGAGATCAATGTGGTTACAAGAAGCCCACAATGAAAATCTTTTCCATTTGCTTCTATATATCTTTCTTGCAGAAGCCTTAAGGGAAGAAATTAGGATGTGCTTAACTGATGAATAGAGGTTTAGGAAACATGGCTATGGTCAGAATCGGAGCAGCCGAGCTGTCAAATTGAGGGCCTGAAGGGAACGATGGAGCATTTATGACGCATGAGCCAAAAGGTCTGGAACTGGGTCCAGAATCCAAGTCTCCTCCAGAAGATGAGGCCACAGGAAGGAGAACCATATTTGATGAGGCCAGTCTGAGGCGATGAGTATCAAGTCCCTTCCCAAGAAAATGGCTTTTTGAAGAACTATGGGTATTAACGGAAAGGGAGGAAAGGTGCAAAGGAGATCCAAGGGCCAATCATGTACAAGTGCATCCCTTGGTGACCTTGGTGACCCCTCCGGAGGGGGGATAAGGGCAAAGTAGTTGCTTCATTTGGCATTCATGGATGTCACAAAAAGGTCACAGCAGGGCTGGCCCCATTTGTGGAAAATCTTTTCTGTTACTTCCTATTTTAGGGACCACTCGTGAGACATCAGAATCGCTCTGCTGAGTCTCTCTGCCATCATGTTGGACTTCCCTGGGATGTGCATTGCTATCAGAAAGCATTGGGAGGAGGTCACCCACTGCCATACTCTCAAGGCCTCCCAGCAAAGGGGGTAAGATCTGGTTCCTCCTTTTTTATGTACCATACAATTGACATGTTGTCTATCTGTATTGCAACAGTTCCCAGAGGAAGAGAGTCCCGAAATGCTTGCAACACCAAAAGCACCGCTCTCATCTCTAAGACACTGATGTGCAAATGGGCCTTGTGATCCTGCCAGATGCCTTGGACCATCCCTCCCAGATAATGCCCCCCCTAACCGGAGAGGCGTCCGTGGTCACTGTGGCCAATGGTTGGGGAAGTACAAAGGTCGACTTGGCGTCACATGAGTGGAGCAAAGCCACCAATTAAGGTCTTTTTTGTAAGATTCTGTTATTATTTTGTGGGACATCGGCAATTCTTGCATCAAGAATGGGATCAAGGTTATTGCTGCTGCCATGATCCCCAAAAGTTTTAGGATTATCCTTGTTTGTGCTTTTTTCTTTGTGAGAAGATTTTGAACTTGACGTCGCAGAACTTGAACTCTTTTTGGAGGAAGTTTGGCCATCATACTTGTATCCAGTTCCGCTCCTATAAATACTACATGCTGAGAAGACAGCAAGGCAGGTTTCTCATAGTTTACTGCAATTCCCAGGTGACAGCAGAGCTGCAAGGTGGTGTCTCTCACTTTTATTAGTAGATTCTTGGTGGTGGCGGTTAGGAGCCAGTCATCTAAACAGGGAAAGACCCAGAATCCTAGACACCTCAAGTGAACCGTGACTACGGCCATACATTTGGTGAACACTCTGGGGGCTGTAGTGAGGCCAAAAGGCAGAGCTCAAAACAGGTAGTGACTGGCTCCCAGTCGAAAGCACAGGTGTCTCCTGGATCGCCTGTCCATTCTTATGTGGTAGTATGCATCCTGGAGGTCTACTGAGCACATCCAATCGTTTTGTCCAAGAAAAGAGAATATTGACTGCAGTGTTACCATCCAGAACTTGAACTTTCTTACTGATTTGTTTAGATTGCCGAAATCCAGAACTGGTCTCCAGTCCCATATTTTCTTTGGAACTAAAAAGAATCTTGAGTAAGTTCTGGATCCTATTTGGTCTGTGGGGACTGTTTGGATGACTTTTGTTCTAGCAACATCTGAATTTCTAATGTTGCCTGTTCCCTTTGACTGAGTGGAACGTCTGGGATCTTTTTTATGTTTGGGACGGGGAAGGAAAAGGGTATGGAGTAACCTCTGGATATGATGCTTTGCACCCTTTGTCTTATTTGTAGCCAGGCTTGTGGGTACAAAGATAAGTGGCCCCAGACTGCCTCCAGAGATGGACGGACGGGCCTCTCTTCAGGAGTGCTGAAAGGGCTTACCAAAGAAAGATCCTCCATCGTCCTGATTCTGCAGACCCCCATGCTGCTTGGTTGGGGTCTTCCATTACTACTTCTCCCTCTGCCCCTGGGGGAAGATTCACCATGTGTGTCCTGGAAAGCTCTCTGGGGTTTTCGGAACCACATTTTGACACTTCCTTTCTGACCTTTGGGATAAGGTCTGGTAGGCATGAAAAAAAAAAAAGACTCCTATAGCAGACAGAGTCTCTCCTTCTTTCTCAAACCTGGTTGGTGTGTCCTTGACTTTGGGCCCGAACAGAGACGAGCCATCAAACTGGGCATTCACAAAGTAAGATTTAAAGGACTCCGCAAAGTCACACAAGCACATCCAAGAATGTCTCCTTAGGGAAATTCCTGAACCCACTGCTCTACCACTACATAAGAAATCACTCTCATGGAGGAGCTGACAACTGAATTTAAGGTACAGAGCTGAGTGGAAACTTTCTAGGAAACCCCTTCAGTTACGAACCTTGGAGAGCATATCCTAACTCCTTCAGATCTCTCTGCAATCTAGCAAAATGGGTCAGGTAATTCAGCGATCTGAGAGCAAAAGTCGCTGAAGACAAAACGCGCTTTCCATATCTGTCCATCGTACGAGACTCCTTGTTCAGTGGATGAACAGAAGAAGATGTCTCTGAGAGTTCTTCTTGGTGGCTGCCACCACCACCTTAGCATCTACTGGGACTCTCTAAGTTAAAAAGTTCTTGTCTGAAGGGGACGTGATGAACTTATTTAGCATCAGAGGAACAGATTCCACTGAATCTGGAGACTCCCATACCTTCCAAGAAACCAGATCCATAAGTTCGTCGAAAGGTAGAGACACCCAAGTGAAGGAAGAGTGAGATCCAAAGGTCTTCAGGTACACAGACTTCTCTGCTGAACGGTTGGTGGACTACCAGCAGCCTCTCTGCTTAAGTATTTCTAAGATGTCTCCAAAGGAGACATCATCAAGAGGTGACTGTGGCAACCCCTCAGCTTCACTGAGGTCCGTAACAGAAGTGATGGACTCCTCTGGGGAGTCCAAATGCTTCCTCTCTCAAATAACCTCTTCCCGGGGACCTCTTAGAGGGGTACTCTGGAGAGGTTTGAGAAGAGTGGGGGGTACCCTGTGGGGCATCCTGAGGCCTAGGATCTCCGCGTCCCTGTGGATGCGAGGGTATAGAGAGACACTGGTGCTTTTGGGGGAAGAACATCCGGAAATGACAGCAGAACTGCCTGTGGAGACAGTACTTTCCTCATCAGCTCAAAGGCTCCCCACCCCTGATCAGAGGAAATCCCTGGATCCGAAAAATTAGAGGGAATCCCGGAATCAAGGATGACAGCACCGAGGTTGAAGTAGGAATCAAGCTCACCCGAGCCGATGCCCAGAGAGGCAAAGTCAGACCCGACAACTGTCCGATCTGACTCACGCACCTCCACGGACCCGAATGGAGAGTGGTGGCTCCTAGACTCCTTGAGCTCCGATGGAGCCAAGGACGTTGTAGCAACGGTCAGATCCAAAGATTTCATAACGGGTCTCAGGAACAACGGTTCCACTAGTAACAGCTCAGGACATTCCATCTCCAAAGCCTGAGGTCAGACAGGAGGAGGATTGAGGATGTGGTCAGATCCGAGGTCCTCGGGGAGTGGATCCGATAGCCTGGCCAGTGCCAGTGTCCTTAATAGCCTCTATACCACTCGATCCATGTCATTGTCGGAAAGTGTCCTGGAAGACCGAGTGGAGGGGGCTGAATACTTGGAAGATTGAAGTATAGGTGCTCGGAGAGTAGGGGAGAACAGCTCCAAGACAGGGGTCCGGCTCTGCAACTCAAAAATTTACCGGTGGTGAGACTGATGGTGCCAGAGCTGTGGATTTCTTTGGATCTGACAGACTTGGGATCCGTTGTCGAAACTTTGGCAATCCTTTTTGATGGCTCCGATGGAGAACTAGAAGAGGAAGATGATAGTTCTGTCGTTGAACAAAGTACAGAAGCGACAGTGGGGGACGTCATGGTCTGGGCCTAAACAAGAGATGCAATAAGAATGAAAGTCTCGGTGTGGTACTTGCTTTCCACAGGCGAGACAATTGTTAACTTTTTCTGACACATCAAATACTAAGCCTCTGGTATACAGGCTAGCCGAGGGCTACTCTGGCAGGGATAACCCAAATGCGATGACTGCAACAGTGAAACACGAAGAACATCAAGCACCCTATCTTGTTTAGCAGCAAACGAGATCTAGGGAGCTTTCCTAGTGCATGCTGGGATAGGGTTTAGCCACGAGCTAGTGGAAGATCTCGAGCTTGTGTATAAAGGCTGAATCGGATCTGAACCCATCCTAGTAAAAATGAAGGCGAGATAGGACAACACTTCCTGTGTACTTCTATCAACTTTATAAGTTTGTAACAGCAGCACTTAAAGTATCCCTATTTTTGTGCCTTTGTCCCACCATTATTTTTGGCTTAGACCAGATTTCTTGATCTAAGAGGTTGCAAGTTGAGTGTCCAGTGATTTGGTCAAGAGGTACACAAACATTGCTGCTGCCAGGGATCACACTCACTCTTCACTCGCTCTGTCACACACGCATGCACACACAGTCTCTTTTCCATTCATGCATGCATTCACTCGCAAACATCACTCTCGCTCTTTTCTGATCTCTCACACACAGTCACTCCCTCACTCATACCTGGATTCACTCACACATCAGTCTTACTCTCTTGATCACACACACACAGTTACTTCCTCATTTATATCTGCATTCCCTCACACATCGCTCTCATTCTCCTGATCACTGACACACACACACACACACACACACACACACACACACACACACACACACACACACACACACACACACACACACACACACACTCTGTTGCTTTCATGCACGCATTCACTCACACAAACACACTCATACACGCATTCACTTGTTCGTTTCACTCCATACTTGACAGCCCGGTACCAAGTGCTCCACGGCCTGGTGGTTGGGACGCTGCCTTATGTAAATGATTAATAAGTAGTGGGAATTGCATGAGCTGCACTACAAATGATCTAGTGATAGACTACCTACTAATAACCTACTAATCTATTAACCTATAAGCTGACAAGTAAGAAGTTAAGAGCTCTGTTTGCAAACAGTTCTTTAAAGGACTAATGCATTGTTACATTCTATGAAGGATACCCTTTTCTAGCCCAGGACAGAAACAATACTGGCCATAAGTATAGGTTTGTCTTATGAACTTTTTTTTTTTGGCTTTGTCCTTGATTCTGCATGCAAGAAGTTAAGAGCTCTGTTATCAAACAGTTCTTTAAAGGACTAATGTATTGTCATTGTCTATGAAGGATACCCTTTTCTAGCCTTGGACAGAAACAGCACTGGCCATAAGTATAGGTTTGTCTTCTGAACTTCTTCACAAGGCACAAATCAAATTAATGGTTTGGGTATTAACATTTCCTCTGCCCCTAACAGCCATATAGCTCAATGAACAGACACAGATTATGTAGGTTTTCATACAAATAAACCAGCAGATTTTTCTTATACTAAACTCGTATAACTAGATGCAAGGCTTGTACTTCTGGTAATCTTTGACTTATGAATATGTAGGAGATTCATAAGTGTGGGGTTTGCGGATGCCTTGTAAGCCAGACGTAGATCACTCTTCAGCAAACTGTAGGAAACCAAATAGAGGGAAAGGACTTTAAGGCACTCTGCATAAAGGCAGGTTTGTTACACCTTGCATTCTTTTTGTAAGGAACCTTTGAGGTCGCTCCAGCTGCTGCATACACCTGGTCAGGTACAAACCAAAGGGAGCACTGTACTCCAAGACTGGTCTGATAAGGGTGGAGTACAGTAGGATAATGACCTCTTTGAACCTAGATGCCATGACGTTACTCATAAAGTTGCACAACATAAAAGTATTTCCTCACCACTGTGGCCACATGGTGGTCGAAGTAAAGGCTACCGTCTACAATGAACCCAGATCCCTGAACACTGGGTTGGCTCTTACAGCTGTTATCAACTTGGCAATTAGCTGGGATGACTGACTTCGCAAAGGGTACAATTATGCATTTCTTAGCGTTGAGTTTAAGACCATGGCTTTGGCACCATTTGTTTGTCGGACAGACCTTCCTGATGGATGCTAGTATTTGCAGGGGAGACTATGATAACCCTCAGCTTGCAATCATCTGCAAATTTAGTCAGCCATAAACTTTCAGCATTTGTTTCCATTTGAGAGAAACAGATGCCAAAAAGGAGTTGATCCAGTACCCAGCCCTGGGGGACTCCGCTAGTGACTGGCCTCTTGGTGGTGGTGGCCTCACCTCTTTTGACCTCCTGGATCCTATCAATGAGCCACTTGGATATCCAGCAAGTGATAAAAGGGTTTATATCTAAATTAGTGAGCTTGTCTACAATGCCTAAGTGAGGTATTGTATCACAAGTCTTGGCCAGGTCGAGGTAAGCTGCGTGCACATTCTTATCTTCATCCAATGCTTTGGTGATCCTCTCAAAAAAAGTCCACCACTTTTAATAGATATGACCTTTCTGTAACAAAGCCGACCTGTGAAGGGTCCAGCATTTGTTGTTTACCTATGTCCTCATTTATCATGTCCATGATGATTCTTTCCATGGCCTTACACATGAGGCTGGTAAGACTTGTGGGCTGGTAGTTACCCAGATCAGTGGATGGAGCTCTTTTGTGCAGAGAAATAACTGTAACCATCTTCCATTCCTTGCGTACAAAACCTGACTGAAGGCTCCAGTTGAAAAGAATTCAGGTGGATCAAGATGTTATTGGGGCCCATCGATGCAGTGTTTTTGGCCTAGGAAAGTGCACGGATGACCTGTTCCCTAGTAATGGGTGGGAAGATCATGTTATTTGGCACCTTTGGACTATCAGAGGAAGGAGTGGGGTGGGGAATTTGAGCTGAATCTGTCAGGCAAAAGGTTGGCAATGGCCTCTGGTTCAGTAAGGATGATATTTACAATAAGTTCTGCACACTGTTGTGTATTTCTTCTGAAGTTATGGACATAGCTGTAGAAACCTTTGTGGTTGTCCTTTGCCTTAAAAGCTAATTTTTCTTCAAAGTTAGCCTTTGAAGTATTAATTAACTGTCTTAGCTGCCCGTTTAGATTGTCAGGGGGCCTTTAGTATGCATACCTTTGTTCCTCCCAGGTTTGGCCAAGATTTTTTTTTTCTTTTGTTGATTAACCAATTGATATTTTGATTCCACCAGGGTGGTTTGTCTTTTGAGTTTGTCTTATTCTTAATACGAGTGGGCACAAACCACTCTACACAGTTATTAATACGGCTGTTCAGAGATTTTGCAAATAGCTCAATGTATTCTATGGTGTTTATTGGGTTTGGAGTGGCTTGGAATTTAGCCAAGGTGTTGTTAGTAGAAAGAGGTTAGCCTTGGAATAGTTCCTAAAGGTTTTTGGTTATGCTGGATCCCCAGATTGAATTTTTATTTCAATTCTTATGGTCAGATATGATGAGCAAAGATATTACATTGGGTGAGGAACATTGGCCCTCGTGTTCATGAGTACAAGGTCAAGGATGTCTGTACCTCTTACAGCAGAATGGACCAACTGTTCCAGGATGTCGGTATTAAAGTTTAGGAATCACTGGGCTTGTGCATTAGAAGTGGGGTAGGATTCTCAATCTACTGAGGGGTAGTAGAGATCCTCATGAATATCAAATTGGGTTGAACAGTAAGAGACTACTGAGATAGGTAGTATGGGTTTCCTGGGACATGCAGGGGGGAACCTATATGTTGCAAGGATATGGTATGACACTACGTTTATGGTGAGTTGCACAAGCCCATCTGTTCAGACTGAGAATTACAAGAGTTTCTTTTAAGAAACTAAGTCAAAACAGTAACAACTTTTCACTATTTAAACTTCTGAATACGATCATTTTTGGAGATAAACTATGTATCAAAAGAACATTAACTACTTTAAAATTTTTGGCAGTATAATTCACATATGGTTCTTCTGATAATAAGCAGATGCATTCCCCTGATATTAAATGAGCAACATTCTACTGCCAATGAAAGGTAGACATTGCCACCAATGAATGGGGTGGTAAAGTGGCACAGCAAGAGGTTCTACAGTTCGATTCTTGGCATGGGGTGCCTTCATGTGTAGTCTGCATGCCCTCCCTCTGCTCACTTGGGTTTTCTTCAGGTACTTCGATTTCAAAAACATGTAGTAGGTGGAATGGACACACTAAATTATGTGTGTATGTTTGTGTGGTATGAAAGAACAACCACAGCAGGGCTAGCCACCTGCCGGTGTGAATATTGGCTCTAGATGATTGTCACTGTTGAAGTCACACCCTGACCCCATCTGCAGAAATGGGGAAAATGGGGTTGAGGATGGAAGGATGGATTCTACTCCCACAGACTGGACATTTCTTAGGCAAGGATTTATCAGTGGCCCAGTTAAAATGACTTTCAAGAGACAGTGTTTGTTTAGCTGGTCCACTACAATCTAGATTTTTTTTTTTTTTTTTTATGAGAAGGTCTGGAAGCAGATGGTACAAAGTATCAAAGTACATCTATAATGGCAGCCAGTGGCAGACTGACTGTAACCATGTATAGGGTCTATATTAGAACATCGAAGTTTCAAAACTTTGAATGTTCTAATATCGACCCCCATTCAGCGAAAGCTGAAAATATCGAAGCAACAGAAATTTTTTTTTCCTAGGGAAAGAATTCAGTTGTCCATTTCTGTTGCTTCAGTATTTTCAGTGCTGTGGTAGAAAGTTACGGGTCTGGTTCAGGTAAGTGTGTGAGTGCGGGTTAGGTACATGTGCGATTGTGAGGACATGAGGGTTAGGGTGGGTTAGGTGAGTTAGGGTTACGGCACGGGTCAGGTAAGTGTGCGATTGTGTGGACGTGAGGGTTAGGGTGGGGTAGGTGAGTTAGGGTTAGGGCGCGGGTGAGTGTGCGATAGTGACGGACCTTAGGGTTAGGGTTTGGGTTAAGGTAAGTGGATAGTTAGTGGTGTGTGTATAGTTTAGTGTAGGGTTAGGTGTAAGATTTTAGGTGTATGTGTGTGGATTGCCTTTTGTTTGGTGTGCTTGTGCTGTGTGCATGTGTTTTGGAACAGCAATTTTTTTTCCCTAGGGAAAAATTTGCTGTTCTGTATGTTAGATGTTTTCAGCTTTCGCTGAACAGGGGCCGATATTAGAACATACGAAGTTTTGAAACTTCGATGTTCTAATATAGACCCCCGTGTATACTAGTCAAGATTAGTTAGGTCATTATATGAATATATACTAAGTATTACTGCCTAGACATTCAATCTTCAGTACATGTCTTAACTTTGAGAATCTTGTTACCAAGCTAATAGCACAGCTTCCTTAAGGCTATACACTACAACTAGAGTTTCTCCTTGTTTAATTTCTGCAAACATTTTTTTTTCTTTTATTACATAGCTTGCCAGAATAGACTCGGTTCCTAAATCAGGACATAATTTAAAGTTCATTAAATCAGTTTTGCTTCAGACTTTGACATTTGATAAGAGTGCTCATCTCAGCACCCACTATGTACCCAGACCTGCATCTTTCAGCAGGTCATAAGGGTTAGCTTGTACTGGTAGCATCTCTAAATATGCATGAATATTCCTTTTTATTAGCACAGTTGCTCCTATTACAACTGAAACTATCTGTGTATCTTTAATCTACATTGCCCTAGTTTTTGCTAGCATCTCTTGATAATTAAAATATATACATATATCACTTTCAGTTTGTAAGATGCTATAGTCACAGTGTGTCAATGCTGCTTCTCAAACTACAACATCCGGGCTTGTTCGTTTCTTCCTTCTTAGCTGCTAGTATGGGATGATCCCATATGATCATTACTTCATTTTCAGTAATTCTATGCGATTCATGTTTTCAGTGTCCCTCAGCTACCTGCATGTTGTAATGTTTATAGAGTATCCAATGTAACAAACTACACTGTTATGTCTTAGTATACAAATCTTCAACCATAAATGCATTACAACTTACAACAAGATGTGCAACCATTTCTAGTTCTGTACTGTAAAGCCTGTGTTTGTTCTATGGACATTGTAAACCATCAATTACATGGCCTGCTATCTTGAGTTGCCAATATTAACCTTTCACCTTTTAGTTCAAATTCACCTCTCCTGAGCCTGTTTCAGTAGTTATCTGTACTTTGTACTACAAATGTAGGCCTTTTTTCTTTTTCTTGATCATGTTCTTTGCATTTTTTCCCACTTTCTTTTGATGCCTAATTTTTGTCTATTTCTGTTTGGATTTCCATTACTGTTCCTTCTCCAAGGACTTCTGCTAACCCAGGCAAAAACATTATTGTTGACTTTTTTTCTTCCTGTTTTAGAACTTTCACTTTGTCTGGATCTGATGCCGCCAATAAACATGTAAGCAATCCCACAATCATCAATATATATGGGTAGTTAATATTTCAAGGAGGCCCATAGCTCTTCCTTCAGACCAAGGGATATATTACCTTGGCAGGTTTTCTTGTTTTCCTATCAAGCTTATGCACCTCTTTTTGTGTCCCGTTAATCACCCCAAAGCTGCAAGTTAGAAGAGGAAGTGCAACTTGAATTTACATTCTTAGATGTCAAAAAAAAAATTAGTATCAAATTCAGTCTTCTAAAATATTCTGTCTTGGTTTAATTTCTCTAAATGCTTAGATTTTTACATACCTTGACAGGAAAGGACAACATTCCTAAGATGGGGCATAGTTAAAGTTCGGGAAATCAGTTTTGCTTTCAGTCTTTGACATTTGATACGAGTGCTCTTCTCAGCACCCTCAATGTACACAGAATTGCCTCTTTTTCCAGTTCATGAGAGGTTATACTTTATCAGTAGCATAATTAGATATGTTTGAAGATTCTTTTTATTAAGCGAGTTGCTCCTATTACAACTGTAACTGTCTGTGTATTCTTATTCTACACTGCTCTCATTTCTGCTTGCCAAGTCCTGACAAATTTATTTCTTACAGTTACACTGTAGTCTCTGGGCATAGCAATCTCAATAATCAAAGCTATTTCTGTCTTTCTCTCAAACTACAATATCCGGTCTGTTTCCACCTTCTTAGCTGATATGAGGTCATCCCACATAAACTTTACTTCTGTGGTTCATGTTTCCAATGTCTCTAAACTGCATCTATGTTGTAACATTTACAGAGTCTCTAGAGTAAAGTACAGTTGTGTACACTCACCATAAATGTAGATGTTAGAGTGTGTTCACTGCTGCAGTCCTAACCATTGGGTTATCCATGCTGTGGCAGCCCTCAGTCGGTCCAAATACCAGAGTCAAGGTTTTGTGCGTTGACTGCTGTCGATTTGTTTGGCGATGTCAGGTCGTCTGAACTATAAAGGAGAGCAGACCACTCCATTACCTCAGTTTTTCTTGCCTTAACCAACCAAAAGAAGTCCAATGTTAATAATTAGTAGTTGTCCTGGGGTCAGAGATCCCCATAGCAATGTGTGCGTCTCTAAGGAAAGCAGATATCAGGGGGAAGGAGGGAGGGGAAAGCATGACTGCAGCAGTGAACACACTAACATCTACATTTATGGTGAGTGTACACAACTGTACTATGTTCTTCATGTTTCACTGCTGCAGTCCTAACCATTGGGAAGATTCCCAAAGCTGAGGGGAAGGGTGGAAGGGTAACAGAAACTTAATATTGGGTGAGCATGCCCTGTAGAATTGCAGATGCAAACCCAGCCTTAGCTTTTGAGAATAGATTCAGATGGTAATGTTTGGTAAAGGTGTGGACTGAAGTCCATGTGGCAGCTTCCAGGATGTCCTTGGTGGGTACCCCTCTAAGGAATGCCTTGGAAGTAGAGGTTGCCGTAGGGGAATGGGTTCTGATGGTCCTTTCCATGCAAGCAGTAGCAAAATTGGATGCAGTGTGCTATCCATTTGGAAATGGTCTGTTTCGATATTCATTTTCCCTGTCGATCAAGAGCTGGTCAGTTTTCCTGAATGCCTTTGTAAGATCCAGATAAAATCTGAGTTGCCTGTGCACATCCAAAGAATGCAGTATCCTTTCCCCCTTGTTCTGAGGGTTAGGGAAGAAGGTGGGCAGTTGGATGGCCTGGTTGAGGATAACATTCAAAACCACCTTTGGCATAAAGGAGGGATTGGTTCTCAGGGAGACCCTGTCTGCATGGAAGATGATAAATGGCTCAATGGCCATTAAGGCTTGAAGCTCTGATACTCTCCTGGCTGAAGTAATAATCAAGAGAAAGGCAATCTTCCAAGAGAGGTGTATTTTAGTTCTGATGATGTTGCTGGCTTGAAGGGAGGCAGACTATGCTTTTCTAAAACATAGTTCAGGTCCCAGGCTGGGGTGGGCTGTCTTCTGGGAGGCCTGATCTTAGAGGCTCCTCTAAGGAATGGTTTGATAAGAGGGTGGGAGAGCAATGGCTGTTCTGTATCAAAGTGTGCCGAGATGGCAAAGGCCTGGATCTTTATGGAGGAGAAGGAGAGACCCTTATTAAGAAGTTCAGCAAGATAATCTAGAATAAGAGGAATGGAGGGCAGATGTATGTCTTCCCCCTTGGACTGGCTCCAGGAGCAGAATCTTTTCCATTTTCCAGTGTAAGACGTTCTAGTGCTGGGCCTTCTAGCTTCTGTGATGATGTCAAGGACTTGCTTGCTTAGCATAGATTCCTTGTTAGTTTTGGTAGAATAAGCTATGCTGAGAGCTTGAGTGTCTGAAGGTCTGGGTGCAACATTGCCCCCCCCCCCCAGGACAGCAGGTGAGGTATCAGAGGTAGCTGCCAGGGGGGCTGGTGAGATAGGATGCAAAGCAGTGGGTACCAATGCTGTCTGGACCAATCTGGGGCAATGAGTATTGCTCTTGGTTTTTCCTCCCTTACCTTGATGAATACTTTTGGAATGAGAGGAAGAGGTGGGAATGCACACACAAAGAGGGTATATTCCAAGGGAAGGTCAGGGCATTGACATTCCAGGCCAGGTGATGGTACTCCCTGGTGCAGAATTTATGTACTTGGTGATTTAAAGGAGAGGCAAAGAGGTCCACCTGGAGGATCTCCCATGTGTGAGTAATCTGCAGAAAAACGTCTCTGTGGATTGACCATTCGTGTGGGTCCAGCAGGTTCCTGCTTAGGTGGTCTGCCAGGGTGTTGTTGATGCCCAGTAGGTATTGTGCTATAAGATGTAGTCCCATGGATGAGGCTGCTAGCCACAGGTTCATGGCTAGACTGCACAGGGTGGTAAGATTCAGTCCCTCCCTGTTTGTTGACGTACCACATGACTGTGGTGATGTCTGTTTTAATGAGAAGAACCCCTGTTTTGAGGTAGGCTTTGAAGGATGCCAGAGAGTTTTGTACTGCTATCATTTCCTTTTGGCTGATGTGCAAGGGTAGTATTTGTGCGTCCCAGAGACCTTGGATGCATCTGCCTTCTAGGTGGGCACCCCAGGCTATGTCCGAAGCATCTGTAGTTATGGTCTGCTCTGATGGATGGTGGGTGAATGGTGGGTGAATGGAAGTCCCTTGTTCAGAGCACAGGCCTGGGCCCCCCAGAGGAACTCAGATCTTATGCAAGGGATCACAGGCAGGGAGGTGTCCAGAGGTTGTGAGTGTTGACACCACAGGTTCTTTAGGTACCACTGAATTTTCCTCATGTGTAGTCTGGCCAGAGGTACTAGGAGGATGCGTGAGGCCATGTATCCTAGAGCTTGTAGGAATTTCATGCAGAAAACTGGGTTTGGGAGGCCAGAGTAGTGAAGTATTTTGGTAGGAAACTTCATTTTTCTGGGGACAGAAAGGCCATTTGCTGTTCTGTGTCCAGTAAGGATCCCAGAAATATGATTTTCCTGGTAGATGTCTGTTTTGATTTCATTTCAATGACAGTGAACCCCAGAGAGGTGAGTAGGGTTTTTACAAATGAGAGGTGCTGCAGGAGCAGTTCTTTGCAGTCTGCCTGAATAAGACAGTCATTCAGGTAAGGGTAAATCTGTACATTGTTTTGCCTGCAAAAGGCAATGGCAGGAGCTAGACATTTGGTGAATACTCTGGGAGCAGTAGATAAGCCAAAAGGCAAAGCAGAGAATTGAAAGTGTAGTGATCCTGCTCCGAAGCGCAGGAATTTTCTGCACGATTCCCTTACTGGAATGTGCAGGTAAGCATCCTTTAGGTCTAAGGTGACCATCCAAGCTTTGTTTGGCAGCATTGGTAGAAGCTGTTGTAAGGTAAGCATTGAATTTTGGGATTACTAGGAAGGTAGTGAGAAACGATAGGTCCAGGATGGGACGCCAAGTCCCCTCTTTCCTGGGAACAAGGAGGATTACTAGGAAGGTAGTGAGAAACGATAGGTCCAGGATGGGACGCCAAGTCCCCTCTTTCCTGGGAACAAGGAATAGTCTGGAATAGAATCCTTTTGCAACTTGTTCTGGAGGTACAGGTTCTACTGCCCCTAGGGATATTAAGTTTTGCACTTGTTTTAGTGCTTCTACCCACTGGTTTGTAGGTAGGTCTGGGTACTCTTGGAGGTGGTAGTTCTTGGAAATTGAATTTGTACCCCTGAATAATGACTTTTAAGACCCACTGATCTTTTGTTATAGAGTTCCAATTTTCTCTGCATAGAAATAGCCCTTCCTCCTACCTTCTGGTGAGGTGGAGGCAGGCAGAGATGGGAAAGGTAGTCATCATTGAGAGTTTTTTTTTTATCCAGGGTTGCTTTTGAACCCCCTGCTCTAGTGTTTGGGGGGTGCATTGTTTTGGTCTTTGCTGGCCATTAGTTTGAGTCCTGGCGGGTCTGTCCCTACGGGCTTTGCCTTGTGCCTGCCTGCTTTGGTGCAGGAAAGGACCAGTGTTTAGAGGGAAAATTTCTGTTGAACCTAAGAGGTTGTACTTGAAGAAAATCTTCAACAGTCTGCATCAATTTTGCTTTGTCTTCCATCCCATCTTTTTAAGTTCCTCTTCAGTTTTCTGTCCAAACAAGTGGTCTTTGTCAAGAGATGCATGCATGATTTTAGCTTTGACATGATCAGGAAGAGGTCTTCCTCCAGCCATGCATGTCTTCTGATAACAGATCCTGTCACTGCTGCCCTGCTAGAAGCTTCTAAGGCATCAAATCCACAGTGCAAGGAATGCTTTGCCACCTGAGATGAAGAGTGCAATAATTCTGCTATCTCTTTATTGTTGGCAAAATCTGGAAAAGCAGAAATGTTCTGTTTCAAAAGTTCCAAAGTGTGCTGTTGATATTTTAACATATGGAACTAACAGTTGAGAGCTCCTATAGTTAAAGTTGCAGAGGTATATGCTTTTTTACCCAATTTGTCCAGGGCCCTGGATTCTTTGTCTGAGGGAGTAGGTTCTTTGCAGAGGTAGCCAAAACTCCCTTAGGTCCTGGAGTAATCAGCTCTGGATCTGCTATAGAATTTCTGTAGAGGAATTTATGTGAGTCAGGCACCCTGTAGTACCCGTCAGGTTTTCTGGGGGCAGGTAGAAGGATGTCAGGGGTGAGGCTGGATTTTTGGTAAACATCATCTACCACCTCTAAGATGGGTGGGATGGCCAGAGGCCTGTGCTGGGTTAAGTCCAGAAACTAGTCTTTTACTGGATTGAGGGAAATCTGTTGATTCCCACTGAAGTGTTCCCCGAAGGTGTGGAGAGATTCCCCAAAGAAAAGTCCTCCGAAGGTGATGCAGAAGGAATAGATTCTTTTGCATCTGAGTCTTCATAGGCAGTAAGAGGATTTTCCACTTCAAAAACAGAGGAGTCCGATCCCTCTGAGTCAAAATCCGATTGGATATCTGGAGAAGGTCTCCTTCTCCTTTTGGCTGGAGTGGCCTGATTACCCCGGATGAAAGTGATGAGATCCTCCACCATTTTAAGCATTCTAGTTTGAGGAGGGAGAGGAGTAGTGGAATGGAGACTTTTTGCTGTTTTCTTTGGAGTAGCTCTAAGTCTGGCCTGAAGAGAATCTCTCGGTGCAGTCAGTGTGTTAGGCAGAAGAGAAGGTGAAGGCCTTGAAGTGAATTCTGAAGTGCGAGCAGTATCCTCGGACGCCGGTGCTTGCGTAGTGGCTCCAGATCCAACAGAGGTAGAGACAGCTAAAGGCTCGTTAGACGATGCATTCATCTGCAGCATACAGGACTCCTACAGGATCTCAGTAGAGGCCTGCAAAGTAATCGAGTCAGACATCAGGGGCTGCGAAAGCGCCCTCAATGAATTCCAAAGAGCTGACGAGCCTTTTAGCGGTGGTGTCATCAGAAGGCTTGGCCTTATTCAGTCTGTCTCTATCCTTATCTTTACGTTTTTTCAGAAGATCTGCGGTTTGCTGACCGACAGATGCCATATCGGTAATTGGAGATGGAAGACGAAAATAACTGGCTACAAACAGAGCTCTACGACGAATAGTTCTAGCGGTAAAGAGGGCACAGAACCGACACCTGGGTACGTCGTGTTCTGGGCCTAAGCAAGTGACACAGTAAGAATGGAAGTCTCAGTGTGGAATTTGCTTTCAACAGGCGAGACAGTTACTGACTTTTTTGGACATCGGTTAGTGCAAGAAAAAGGAAGGCTCCCCAATGGGGTACCTAGCTTTAGACATTTTCAGCTGAAGTTCGAAATCTGGAAATAGCCGACCGGAATTGCTTCTGCTATGGGCTCCACGGCAAGAAAGACTGGGGTAATGGCATCACCTGCTCTCCTTTATAGCTCAGGTGACCTGACGTCACCAAGCAAGCGACCAGCAACAGACGCACAAAACCTTGACTCTTGTATTCGGACTGACTGAGGGCTACCACAGCATAGATAACCCAATGGTTAGGACTGCAGCAGTGAAACACGAAGAACATCTGCCTTGTGACATTATTAGATTTTTCAGTATACAAACCTTCAGCCATGAGTGTATCACACCTTGCAACAAGAGGTTTCTAGTTCTGTACTGCAAAACCTACATTTGTCTGCATCTCCTAGGTTTTCTATACATTCCATGAGCCATCTAGTATGTAATCCACTATCTTGGGCTGCCAACATTCACCATGCATTTTATGGTTTAAATTCACCTCATCTGAGCCATTTGCATGACAATTCTTGGTCAACTTGCAACTACTCCAGCCGATCTTTATACTTCTTACTATAATTATGATGTTTCAATTTATCTTGTCTTTTTTCATGATCCTATTCTTTGTATTCTTTCTTTTGCTTTTTTCACTACCTGTTGCCAGCTGTTTTTTTTTTTTTATCTATCAATGTTTGGTTGGATTTCCATGGCTGCTTCTTCCTAATGACTTCTACTAACCTAAGCAAACAGGTCATCTTAGACTTCTTTTGTTTGTGTGTTATAACTTTCAACATGTTTGGATCTGTTGATGTCAATAAACACGTATGCAATCTCACAATCATCGGCATTATATGTACAGTCAATTTCAAGAAGGCCCATGCCTCCTCCAGATGGAGGAACATATAATGTTGGCAAGCCGTGGTCTTTGTATATCATTTGGTAGGCATGAAGCAATTTTCTTGTTTTCCTGTTAAGCTTATCCAACTCTTTCTGTGGCCAGTCAAACACTTCAGAGCTATACCTTAAAACAGGAAGTACAAGTTGATTTATAGCTTGAACTTCATTCCTAGAAGCCAAAGCAGTTTTATGTATTAGTCTTCTAAAATATTCCTTACTGAGCTTTGTTCTCATTTTTTCATACTGCATTGCTGCCCCTTCATCTGTTATAAAATATTTGGAACAAGGTGTGTACACATATTTTAGCTCATATTCCTCCCAAGTTTTATATGATCTTGTCTTCATTTTCCTTCGTTTAAATTTTCCTTTTGCACATTTGGCTATTCCAACTGACATCCCTAGGTCATCTCAGCTTTAACAACTTGTATATACTAACTTGTAAACTATAGAGTTTGAGGTCAACTACAAAAAGTACATGAGATATTCACTTGATTTTCTTGTAGTCAGACTGAATCCATGACCTAGGTTATTGAGTAAACAACTTAGAGGACTGACAGCAAAACAAAACAGTAATGTGACAAACAATCATCCTGAAATATTCCACACTGGACAGCAATTTACCCTTTTTAGTGGTTCAGCTGCAAAGTGGTTTGACATTTCTTCACTGTAACTAATAACATTTACCAATGTGTGATGGATCTTGTACATCTGTAAGTCTTCTATAATCCAGGAATGAGGAATAATATCAAATTCTTTTTGTAATCTATCCATGCCATACTGAGATTCCTGTTCATTTTAAAGGTCTCCATTATGGCTTTGTTTAACAAATGATTCTCTGCCTTATATTAATCACTTTTATTCCCTTCCTATTCAATGATTATGATAGAGTATACAGTCATTTAGATAAAAATTCAATCTGCATCAAATCTCATACAGAACTTACACGTTGGTGAGAAAGGTTATGATAGAGATGAACCTGCAGATCACCTTAAGAACCAAGTACGAGTGTGTTTTTCCTCATTGTAGCCAGTCTGGCATCTTTTCAGGATGTATACAAACAGTTTTCATTCAAGGCTAAATTGCAGTTTAAAGATGACAATACTTTTAACCAAAATTTAAGTACAACATCTGGACAGTGTGCGTTCTCCATTTGGGAGCCTTTCTTACCTTTCTATTTCAGTAGGAGTTGCTTCATTTCAATCCATGTCTTCTACATCAAAGTCTTGTAATGGTTCTTTTACTTCCTTTATCCACTCAGCCTCTTTACTGTGCTCAACTGACTCCTCACAGATAACCCTCCAAAATGCATGAATTTCCTCTGTTCTTGGTGGTATCTTTAACTATTACTGTTTTCATTTCTAGCTCCCTGTGGAATTTCTTTGGGGAATCTCTAAATTGTGTTTTGTATCCTCTCTCTACTTCTCAGTCTAAGTTTTTCAGCCTGAGCAGAGATTTTGGTTTAATTTACTGTTAGATACAGTATAGTTCAAATCCTGTTTTGATGTTGTATTTTGCTTTAGCTCATTCACTCTTAGATCGAAATCCTTTTCTGTATTCTTGCAATAATGACAATTCACTGTTTCACTAGTGTTTCTAGTCAGTGTTTCCATGGCAGTGATCTATTCCTTTTATTTTCCTTTACTTACTTATGCTTTCTTGGTAATATCTTATCTGCTACTAGTTTCACCACACAATAATGTATTCTGTTAATTTATGTTATATTGTGTGACCTTTCTTTATAATTCCAATTACTTTACTAATTTGGCTTATTAATTTTTTGAAAATCCGTGTCCTATTCACTTTTGGAAGCTTCTGTCTCTCATACACAATATATTTATCCATTTCTATAAAATCCAGCAAGACTTCTCTTAAATTATTTTCTTCCTGATTAAGAGTTTCTTCTACGCTTTGTGTTTCCTGCTTTCTGCATGTGTGTGGAAAGATTGTGGCTTTGAAATGACTGTCACATTTTAACATCTTTACTCCTTTCAACATTTATGAATTAACAAGTGATTTTTTTCTGCTACTGCATTGCTCTACTTCCTCTATTGCTTTTTAAAGCTGTGCTTATTTTAGTAAAATCACCATTCGGAAGTGGCTTTTGCATCTGGGATTCCCATTCAAAATCCCTCACTTCATACCTGATCTACCACTTAATTTTCAACTTCCTCCATTTCTGTATCAAACTTCTTACTTGCCACTACATTACACATTTGTGCTACTATTCTCTTTTTTGTAAAAATTACCATGCCTCTGGAGCTTTGTTTACATGTATTTTTCAAATATTTTTGACTTTTCTTTATGATTATTAAACACCAATTTATTTTTTGCTTACAAACTGTACCATATCAGGTTTATAGGCAAGTACTAGGCTAGTTGACCTTGCAGGACATTTTAAGCCCAGACAATTTCCCTTTTTGTGCCAGAAATAGACTATCCCATTTGGTTACAAACTGGCCATACCTATCCCTTGGTCATTAATTATATATCACCCCTAAAAAGAATAACTGGGATCATACCATAAATAATTTGAGGGGACCCATGCATGGAATACAGCATTTTGGAGCAGTTTATGTCCATTAGTACTGCAGGGGGAAGTCCTGGGTTACATTGTCTGTTTCTCATCTATATAATTAAGTTGGTCTTAAATATGGACAGGGATTAATTTTATTTCATGTGGATGGAGATTCTCTTCCACAACAGAAGCATCCTCCGAGATATACCTGTCCCTCCAAACCACTCTGCTGATGTGCAAAAGAGGTTTAGATCCCTAGACAGAGTACTTCTGATGTCATTTCACCTTATTTATGTGCTGTAAATCCATCAGTAATGGGTTAGATGATGCCTTCCATGCCAGACATAAGTGACCTCTTAGCACTCTGTAGGATACAAAGTACAGTGACAGGGCTTTGAGCTAATCCACGAAGGACATGTCATTTAGGCCATTTTATTCCTTTAGTAAGGTACCGCTGAGGTGGTCCAGTTGTTGCATGTGTCTGGACAGATACATGCCAATTGGGGCATTATATTAAATGATTGGCCTATTGGGCTGAGTAAAGAGGGACAACGATATCCCTAGATCTAGACAGAATCCCTATGTTTATAAGCTGTGCAATACAGAAGGACTTGCTTACAATAAGACACATGTTGGTTAAAAGCTGGGCCACTGTCCCATAAAAGTTCAAAAACCCTGAACAAATGGGTCAGCTCTTAGGGGCATACTATCAATGTTGTAGTTCTCTCAGGTAGAAGACCTTACAAAGAATGCTTTTTTTGGCATTTGGTTTCAGTCAAAGTCCAAGATTTTGGCATACGTTATTTAAGATAAATATTCCTGCATGATGGCCAGGTCATTTGGGGAATCAATGACTGCTCCTATACTGTAGTCATTTGCAAATGTAGCCTTTGGCACTGGTTTTTGTTTTAGAAATTTAGATGCCAAACAGTAAAGGACACAGCACCCTGGGGAACTTCACTGATGAATGGTCTCTTTATGGAGTTAACTTCCCCTCTTTTGATTAGCTGTGTCCTATCTGTGAGCCAGTCAGCAAAACAGCAGGAGACACAAGGGTCTGTTCCCAGTTTATTTAGCTTTTCTGCTATGGCTGAGTGGGGAATTGTGTTAAAAGCTTTGGCCAAACTGAGGTATGCAGTGTGTAGCATTTTCCCTTCATCCATTTCATTGGTGACCTTTTCAAAAAAATACACCAAGCTGAATAAGCATAACCTGCAACTGACAAATCCAAACTGACACAGGTCCAGTGTTTGTAGGTTCCTTATGTCATGACTGACTAATTCCATGATAAGTGTTCCATGATAAGTGTTCCATAATAAGTGTTTCCATACAAGGCTTGACAGACTTATGGGTCTGTA